>NC_058413.1:3113624-3154079 GCF_002201575.2 Neomonachus schauinslandi | reverse complement strand
CATCCACCCATCCACGAATCCCTCCCTCCCTCCCTCCGTCCACCCACCCGCCCATCCATCGATCCCTCTATCTCTCTAACCACGGATGCATCCATCCACTCATCTCTCCATCGAATGGTGATTTGAACTATCGAGTGAGCCCCTCCCCTGGGAAGACAGCAGGGAATAAGACAGATTTGACCCTGGCTCCTCAGAACTCCCAGCCTGTGGAAACAATGACTAGACAAGTAAACCCAGTGTGGTGAAGGTTCTTGGAGGACTGCACAGGTGTCTGCCCTGGGGGTAAGGCAGTGGGGGCTATTCTAATTAAGGGGGGGTCAGGGAAGGCTTCTTTGATCACATGACTAGAAGTCTTGGCTAGTGCCCAAGTCAGCCAGGAAGGGCAGGACCCCAAAGGCCAGAGAGCTAAGAGGTGGTAGTTGGGCTCATCCTCAGGGTGAGTCTCTGGGCATGTCTGAAAGCCAGGATACTATAAACTGTGCGTCTTAGAGAGATCCCTGCAGGTGTGGGGCGCTGGGTGTATGTGAGGGAGGCACGTGTGTGGGGGGGACCCCCTAGGAGGCCACTGCGTTCATCTATTGTTTCACTTCTCTTAAGGCAGAGCTGGAGCCAACAGCTTGGGTGGTCCTGGGCCTCAGCTGGTCACGCGGAGCTAGGCAGTGTGGGCACCCAGATCTCCATGGGGATCTTGGTGGCTAATTCCAGGGCAGCACCTGTGCGGCTGACCAAGCAGCAAGCGGAGGGGACATGCATCGCCCCAGAAACCAATGGGCAAGACTAGGTATAAAGCACCTAAAAAACCTGAAAAAATGATTTCCTTCCTCAAATTTATTTCTCTGGACCCCTTTCCCCACAGCTTGCAGCCAGCACCGAGTGTGGGGAGGTGTCTTGCAGGTGGCCGCTACCTGGGACAGGTGAGGGCCGTGCCTTCCAGACTGGGTGGTGCTTACAGAGCGTTGTTCCAGAATGCACTGCTGCGGAATACATCAATAATGCAGAAAAGTAACAGTTCTCCTTTCCCTCCTCCAATGTCACCCTCCTTCCCAGGGGTGACCGCAAGCATCAATTTGAGTGGTATTATTCCAGACTTTTCTTCATGTATCTCTGGGCCTACGGATGAATGCAGAAACATGTAGGTGTTCTTTCTAATAAAATGAGGTCACTCTTGAGTCTGTGACTCCTTCTGCGGCTTGCTCTTGTCACTTAGGACCCATCTCGCTTGGCTTGGCTGGGACAACTGGATTTCTAGCATCTTTTTCAACAGCCGCACAGTATTCCATGGAGAGCCAAGCCAGGGTTTCTGAAGGCCGTTCTGTCGAGGGACACCCTGCCACACAACCCGCCAAGAAGGTCCTCTCCACTCTCTCTCTGAAGGCAGACTGACCACCCAGAACCCCAATTAGGCAGGCCCGGCCAAGCCCGAGCCACGGGGCGAGGAGGGGGCCCTGGGGGAGGAGCCAGCAACGGCGGCATCGCTGTGGAAACATGGGTAAGAGTGAGGGTCAGGAAGAGACATAATTCATTCGGGGAGTTCTGGGCAGCCTTCAAATCATGGACCACAGCTCTGATGTGGAAAAACGGTCTCCGCATGCTGTTTCAAAAAAGCAGGTTACAAAGGAGCGCATGACAAGGAGTCCAGTTTTCAGGGAGAAAAGGTGTTTGTGGGAAAGATCTGCAGAAAACACGATTTTCTGGGGCTCCCAGGGGCTGCTGGGCTCCTTCCGGGGGCAAGACCGGCGCCCTTTGCGGACTCACTTCCTTGGTAAGTTGTATGCCCGCCCCCGACAGATGTTAGTGTTTGAAAAGGGAAAGACAAAGAGATGGAGGGAGAGAGGAGGTCTAGAGCTTGGGGGAGGGGGGATGGGAGAAGGAAAGCAGAGAGGAGGAAGGCAAGATGGGCAAGGGGACCCAAGCCCGCCGTGCAGGCTGGTGCGGGCAAGTCAGAGCGCCACGCTCAGCATCTTCCACGCTCCTGGGGTCGCGTCTGCTTTTCTTTCCCTAAAACAAAGAGCATTTCAGAGCTCGGCTTTTGTCTTTGCAGAGGGAGCGTTGCGTTTGAACATCTTTCAAAAGAGGAGGGGGATCCCATTAAGACTCCTTGCGACCGTCCTTTCTCGGGAGGGCAGACCTGGCTGGCAACAATCTCCCCAGAACAGTTAAAAAATCCAGAGACGATGAGACTCAATTTAAACAGGGGGAGTAAGAAGGCCCCATTTCCTGTGAAATCTCAGATATTGTCAAAGTATCCGCTGGTGAGTGACGGTGTGCTGCCTCAGTTTCCCTTGTGGTCCCATCACAGGGCTCCACCCTCAGGACCTCAGCTGACCTTGATTCCTTCCCAAAGGCCCACCTCCACCTGCCATGCCATTGAGAGTCAGAGCTTCAACACAGGGGTCTCCACAGCTCTCTCCACACCCCCTCCAATGCAACCACCCAGTACCTGACATCGGCCAGGTGCTCCCTCCAAGGTCACCCACGAGATTGCTGCAACAAGGACCTTCTGGGCCCCCGCGCCCCCCGGGTGAAGCCCAGACGTCTCTGCCTTGTGTGTGCTAACGAGGGAGGCTCCAGGCCGCTGCCCCACCCCACGCCTGCCAACAGCAGGTGCTCAGAAAACCCTCACGGCCACAGGGGAGAGGGACTCCCGCCGGAAGCCGGGATGATCTTGGGTGGCGGCCGTGCGTGGGGCTGGGGAGGGGGCCCCGAGGCCACGTCTGCTGACCTTTGAGGGCCCTTTCCATGCCTCTTCAAACACGAGTGTACATGTCCCAGCAAGCGTACTTGTTTGGCTGCAAGATATTTGTAAGACACATGTACACTTTAGCTTCCTCAATGGTTGGGCCAGGTGAGGCCCCTTTTCCGGGGACGGACTGCACCTTCCCGGTGCTCAGCATGCAGCCAAGTGGGAAAACCTAACTTGTGAATGGTTTGTGTTTTTTTTTTAAGATTTTATTTATTTTAGAGAGAGAGCAAGCACGAGTGGGGGGAGGGGCAGAAGGCGAGGAAGAGAGAATCCCAAGCAGACGCCCTGACCTGGGGCTCGATCCCAGGACCCTGAGACCATGACCTGAGCCCAAATCAAGAGCCGGATGCTTAACAGACGGAGCCACCCAGGCGCCCCAACCTAACCTGTCAATGGTTTTAAAATGAACGCTCAGTTGAGCAGTGGATGAAGTTGGGATATGGCAATTAAATGTTTACTAAAGTAAATGGTCCCATTACATTTTCTTATTTTGGATCCTTAATAGGTGCTTTCTAGATCTCTTTGGCTCTCGGGAAGCTAAGGAGTTCTTTGCCCAAAAGGGTCCTAGAAGGCGGGGGTGTCGTTTTGATGACCTGAGCCTGTTTCCCCGGGGGCATAGTGGTGGCTGTCCCCTCTACCTGCCCCACGGGACTTCCATGGAGGGACGTCGCCCCCAACACACGTGCCCCAGGATGGCCTCTGCACAGCCTCACAGCCCCCGACGATGTCAGGCGGGACTGGCGTGTGAGACCGACGCTGAGGGGGCTGTCATGATTACTGTTCATATCGTCCGTTCACTCATTCATTGATCCATCTGTCCATCCATCCATTCACGGACTCACTCACTCACTCATTCAGGTACATGCCAGACACCCATCTGACACGATGATGGACACGCACAGGGCCCGCAGCGTCAGGCGTGGGGTGGACCCATGCGGCAGGGAGTGAAGAACTGCAGTCACGTGGCCCAGGGCTGCCAGGCAAGGAGAGCTCGGGACACGGGGCACACCCCCCAGAGCTCCCAGGGTGGGCAGAGGCCACACCCTGGCCTTCCCGGGCCACCCCGGCCATGTCCACAGGCCCGGCCACGCAGCCACACCCAGCCCCTGTGGTCATTCGGTCAAGACCAGGGAGGGCTCCGTGGCGCTGCCCCACCGGAATCCCCTCGACGTCACAGGCCTGCTCCCGCCTCCCTTCCCACCAAGATGGGAAGAAGCCTCCAGAGACACAGGCTGTTTGTATCAACAGAAAATTGGTCCTTTTAAAAACTGAGTGTGGTGCCCATCGGATGCCATTGACAGACACGTGGATGCACGTGGACTCCATCCACACAGTGGAATATCGCTCAGCCATAAACCCAGGCCACGGCATGGCTGGCCCCCAACCTGCTGCCGGGCAAAGGAAGCACGACCACACGTCGTGCGACCCCGTCCACGTCCAGTGTCCAGAGGAGGAGACTCCATGGAGATGGAGAGCAGACGGATGGTCGCCAGGTGGCGGGAGCAGGGAACAGGAGTGACGGCTGACCGGCACAGGGTTCCTTGAGGGGCGGCGAGAACGTTCTAGAACTAGACAGAGGTGGTGTCGAGAACGTTCTGGAACTAGACCGTGGATGCACAAAATGCCACTGTATCGTCCCTCTTAAAATGGTTACTTTTCGCCTCAGTGGAATTTTAAAAAGTCAATGGAACACATGACGAGCCGGGAGGGCTTCAGGCCTGGGGAGGTGGGTTGTCATTTTGGAGCCCATCTCCCGGGGGTGTCATACCTGGAGATACTCGTCGCACTTCCCATCCCCTGGGAGGCTGGGGAAGGGGCCGGCAGCCCCCCAGAGTGAGCTGTGTGCTGGGGAGCAGCGAGACGCGAAGCCCCTCCCTCTGCCCTCCCACGCCGGCAACAGTGGGGGCGCCGGACACCCGCTCTTCTGCGCCCCCCCCCCCGCCCGGACTACACTGCCCAGGGGGCGGGGGTGGGCGCCGGGAGCCTAGCCACCCCAAAGCCCTCCCTGGCGCCAGCTGAGTCTGCCCGCGTTTGTTAAAAATACACAGCACCGTCTGCAGCAACATGTAATTTAATAAATTTATTTATAATGTGACTGAGCTTGTTTTAAAGACGAGCTTTTATCTCCGAGATGGGGCATCAGGGGCCGCCGCTCACCTGGCAGGGAGCGCTCTCTGCCCGGGGCCATGCGCTCTGTAGACCAACTGCCCCGGGACGACCCCTCTGGGAAGGCGGAGAGCCACCCGGACCCTGGGCATGAAGCCTGCACCCTGTCCCGGGACAGATGGGGCCCACAGGCCCGTCCAGGACAAGGATCCTCACTCTGCTAGGTCTGATGGTGTCCCTCCCCCAGTTCATGCCCCCCAGAACCTCAGAATGTGACCTTCTTTGTAAGGAGGTCTCTGCAGAAGTGATAGTTAAGATGAGGTCACAGCGGAGTCGGGTGGGTCTCAATCCGATGACTGGTGGCCCCGTAAGAAAAGGAGGGGCAGCCGTGAGTGGAGGCCGGAGGGGCTCGGCCACCGCGCAGGGATGCCCGGGCTTACCAGAACATGGAAGAGGCAGGATGGACCCTCCCCTGACACCTCCCAAGAAACCAACGCTGCTGACACCTTGATTTTGGAATTCTGGCCTCCAGAGATGTGAGAGCATAAATGTGTGTTGTTTTGGGCTGCCGGGTCCATGGTCCTTTGGTACGGCTGCCCAGGGCACGGACCCCTGCCCGCCCCCTCCGTGGGCTTCCGTCCCGCTAGCTCTGAGGAGCACCTGGTGCGTGGTAGGTGCTTGCACAAATGTGTGGAGGGCCCGAGGGGTGCCTGGCTGTGTCCGGACGCTTTGCTGTCACACGGCCGGTCACTCATCGCAGGCCCCTCTGGTCCACCTGGTGTCTGGGAATCAAAGGAAAGGGGGGTGTCTGTGTGGTGGTTCTGGAAGAATCCACAGGCCATGGAGCGGGGACTGTCCGGTGCTTCTGAGGGACGGGCTGGGCGGCGGGAGGGGTTTAGGGTGTGGGGACAGAAGCAGCAGCGTGTTCCAGAGACCTGGCCTCGTCCTGTCTGGGACCCCGGGCCCTGCTATGCCCAGAGGACTGTGGGACTTCATGGAAACGAAAAATGCCAGGAGCAGAGTTTGAATGTGGGTCCGGGGGCCCAGCGGGCACTGCCTGGGACAGACAGAGGGGGCCGGGGTGCCCGAGGGCAGGCCAGCGGCTACTTCTCCACTGCTCCCTCCCGCATTCCCTCACCCCGTGTTTGTTGAGCGCCTGCTGCCACGGGGCGGGGGGGGGGGCGGCGGGCCATAAACATGAGAGGGGTGGCCCCCCGCCCACACCCCACAGTTTGCTTTCCCCCAGGGTGGTGGGTACTCTGATGGGGCACGCGTGAGTACTGGGGAGTCCGGAACTGGGGCCTTACCCGAGCTCAGGGAATCATGGAGGCTTCTCGGAGGAGGCGTGCACGCTGCAGCCTGAAGGCTGCAGGAGGCAGGCTGGAGGGACCCAGGCCGTGTGTCAGGCCGAGCGTGCCACGTGGGCAAAGGCCCGAGGTGGAGGGCAGAGCAGCTGAGAGCAGACCAGGGAACAGACGTGGGGCCTCCGCAGGTGCAGGCTCGGGGAGTGGACAGGGCGTGTGTCCTTCCTCCAAGGCGGACAGGCTGAGTGGCTGGTGCCCATGCCCTGCTGTACCCATCCACAACTGACACCCAACCGCTGACCTCTGCTGTTTGCTGAGGCTGCCACGGACAGACGGCGCGACTCACGAGGACGCGACAAGAGGTCTGACGGGGACGAGGGGGCTCAGAAGTCACCATGACCCTGGAGCGCACACCCCGGCTGCCCCAGGAACCGCCACAGTCACACGACCTCGGGTTCAAATCCTCGCCCCACCACAGCCTTGCCACAACTCTGCTCACCTGAAAACGCCCTGAGCCTCAGTTTCCTCACCTGTGAAATGGGAAAACCTGCCCTCATGGACAGGAACCCAAGTCACATAATCCCAGCACCAGAGACCATCCTGCATTTCAGTGTCCTGGGGCCGCCATAACAAATTACCCAAAACTGGTGGCTTAGAACAGCAGGAAGGCCAAAGTCAAGGTGTCTGCAGAGCTGTGTGCTCCCTGAGGGCGCTGGGGGAGGGCCCTTCCTGCTTCTTCCCATTCCGGGGGCTCCAGGCGCCCCTCCAGCCTCTGCGGCCACACACCCCGCCCCTCCGTGTCTGAGCCTGTCTCCGGTCTCTTACAAGGACACCGATGACTGAACTAGGGCTGACCCAGGGAAGCCAGGATGGTCTTGTCTTGAGACCTCGACGTAACTGCAAAGACCTTTTTTCCAAATAAGGTCCCATTCACAGGTTCTGGGTGGACGTGAGTTTTAGGGATGTGGCTTTTTTTTTTTTTTTAAAGATTTTATTTATTTATTTGACAGAGAGAGAGACAGCGAGAGAGGGAACACAAGCAGGGGGAGTGGGAGAGGGAGAAGCAGGCTTCCCACCGAGCAGGGAGCCCGACGCGGGGCTCGATCCCAGGACCCTGGGACCATGACCTGAGCCAAAGGCAGATGCTTAACCGACTGGACTACCCAGGCGCCCCATGGGACATGGCTTTTTGGCCATGACATGCTGTTAACGTTTGGTTTACTTCTCTTCTGTCTTTCTACGGCCATGTGTAGATACAAGCTCTCCCCCGCCATGACCGAGAGCTGTCCATACTTGTATTTTGCATCGTTTTGGAAGCTCTGCACAGGCGCCCCCAGGCCCACTGAGGAAAGCTGATGACAAGGGCACTTAGTGTCCGTGTCCAGGCGCAGGCGGACAGCAGGGGCTGCAGGGATGGGACGTGCTGGGCACGAGGTCGCTGGCCCTGCCCCATCTCCCGTCCCGTCACTACTGTCTGAGCTTGCTCCCCCACGACACAGGCTCCCCACGTCCCCAGGACTCCAAAGACTCCAGCCCAAGAAACGAGAGAGATGCAGACCCTCAGCAGACATGGGAAGCAGGAGCCCGAGGACCAGTTTTCTCTCGACTACACAGTGCGTTCGGAGCTTACTGGAAAAACCACGTGGGTGGCGGCCTGTGCGGCTGGCAACAGGCAGGACTAGCGATTTCCCTCGACCTGGCAAGGTCCCCCCTGAGACGCCGCCTCCCGAGAGAGGCCCTCCTGGCACCCCATCCAGAGATCTCCCGCGAGCCCACCCTTTCCGTCTGCTTGGCACACGGCTCAGTGCTGCCCCTCTGGACGCCCTGGGGGTGGCCCTTCAGGACCCCGGCCACATCCCGGACAGAGGCGCGGAACCGGTTCCTATCCCCCGCTGGTGGAGACATGCTGTGGACGGGGTCCCCAGGAGGGGCCAGCAGAGCCTGCTTTTAGCTGCGGGTGACAGAGCGGCAAGGTTGTGTCAGGCGTCCGTGTGGCCGTGTCGGGTGAGTGAGGGGCACATGTGTACAACTCTGGGCAATTTTGTGCAGCTGGAGTGTAGGGTGTGTGGTGGTGGAGAAGGCACAGGGAGAGTCTGAAAATGCAGGCTATGGGGCCTTGAATGCCTGGGCAAGGAGTCTAGGACGGATCCACAGCACAAATGACTCAAGGAGAAATAAAATCCCGAACGGTCCTGTAACCGTGAGAGAAACTGCACCAGAAGGTACAAATCTTTGCAGAAGGCAAATATGAGGCCCATGATGGCTCTCTGAGTAGGGTCGACCCATCGTGGAAGGAACAGATAATTCTAACCTGAACGATGTTCTCCGAAGGAAAGAGAACGAGGAACACTCCCCAGTTTTTGTGAGATTGGCATAAGCTTGGTTCTTCAATCAAGAAAAGGAAAGTATTAGATGGGAAACTTACAGCAAATCCTACTCATGACCTTGGATGCAAAACCCCTAACTGAAATAGTAGCAAATGGAAATTAGCATTAGTATTAAAAAGGGTACTACATCGTGACAGGTGGGGTTGTCCTAGGAACCTGAGGCTGGACTACTAGACAATCAGTTAATGTAATTAATTAGCAAAGGAGAAAAGCCACACAATTTTTTTAAGTGATGTACAAAAGCCCTTGATAAAATTCAGTATTCATTTGCAATTAAACCAAAACCTCTCAGCACACTAGGAAGGGAATGAAATGCTTTAACTTGATAAATCGCATGCCAAAAAAACCTAGAGTCAACAGAAATGTTGAAAGCATTTCTTTTAAGATCAGGAATGAGACAAGTATTCCTGCTTTCATTGCTTCTAGTTAACATTTTATTAGCAGGCCCTACCCAGCAGAGAGAAAGGAATAAGAGATCCAACCAACAGATAAAAGATGGGAATTAATAAGAGAATTTTTGCAAGCTGGCTGAGTAAAAAAATCGATATGCCGAAGTCAGCTGCATTTCTAGCCACGATCAGCAGATGTAATGTTGAAAAATATACCATGAAACGACGAAAATTCAACCACCTAGGAATGAATCTAAAAACGTCGCAGAAGCTCTTTATGGAGACAATTATAAAATCTGTTTGAAAGACATTAAAGATGACCCAAATAAGTGGAGAGATGATCACATTCTTGGGTGGGAAGACGATACTGTAAAGAAGTCAGATCTCTTCAGATTGGTCTATTCTGGGTCAATGCAATTCTAATAAAAATCCCAACAGGGTTTGTGTGTGTGTGTGTGTGATGTGTATGTAACTTGGTAAACTGAATGAAAAACGTATACAGAAGAGTAAAGAACTGAGAATAGCTAAACCAACCTTGAAGAGGCACAGGGGGTCGGGGTGGTGGGACTCGTTCAGATGACAATGAGATGGTGCTGGGATAGACAAAGGCACCCAAGACAGCCCAGAACCAGGCTGCACCCGCGTGGAAGCTTAGCTCACAACTGTGCCAGCACTGTGGGTCTTGGAGAAATGCATCTTATCCCAGTAACCACGCTGGGAGAATGGGTTTTCCACGTGTGGGGAGAATGAGATTCAATCCCGACCTCATGCCATACACACACAAAAATGGATTCCCGGATTAAGGACGAACACGTGGGAAAGGTGAACTGATTAAGTTCTCAGAAAGTAAGGTTGGAAAATATCTTCATGAACTCTTGGTAGAAAACAATTTTTTTTTTTTTTTAAGATTTATTTATTTGAGAGACAGAGAGAGAGAGAGTGTATGTTCAAGTAGGGGGAGGGGCAGAGGGAGAGAAATCCTCAAGCAGGCTCCCCACTGCTCGGACCCTGATGCAGGGCTGGATCCCATGACCCTGAGATCATGACCCAAGCCAAAACCAAGAGCCGGATGCTCAACAGACTGAGCCACCCAGGTGCCCCAATAATTTCTTAAATAAGGCACAAGAAGGTATACTTTTCCCTAGAGGAGAAGTTTGATAGATTTATCTATGTTACATTAAGAACTTCTCATCATGAATAGAGTGAAAAGGCAAGTTGAGATGTAGTAAAGAGAACATACAATGAGCACAAATCACTAAGAAAATGATAACCTCGGGGCACCTGGGTGGCTCAGTCAGTTAAGCATCAGCCTTTGGCTCAGGTCATGATCCCAGGGTCCTCACCGAAAACTCAGCAAGACGTGAGAACAAGCCCGGCAACGAAAAGGAGCTCTGAATGATCCATCAATGTTTGGAAAGACGCTCAAGTCCACGAATCACCAGGCATAGCAAACCGCAGCACCTGTGGATGACCATGTGGTGCCCCCGGAATGCCACCCCTCAAAGCAGTAGGGCAGCTGGAGGGACTGCCGGGGACCGCTCTCTGCCACCAGCTGGGAAAGCTGGACGCGCGGCCCCCGTGATCCAGCAGCTGCTCTATCAAGAGGACGAGAGGATGTGGATGCCTGCAGACCCGTGCAGGAGCGCTTGGGGCTGCCCTGTTCGTGGCCACAACGCCCAGGAGGCCACCAACTGTCCATCAGCAGGAGAACGGACACCTGCCATGGTAGCTACCCACAGCGCCGTGCCCCAAACTCCCACGTCACAAAAGCTCTGGAAACAAATTGCATTTTTGTTTTTGTAATTTGATTGGTGGCAAATCCTGGTGTGAACAGATCATCTGTGTTTATCCCAGGTGGTGGGAACATCCACGGGGTTGACGTGGAAGAATCAGCAGGCTGGATCATGTGGGACCTACACGGCTGGGATTGTACCAAAATACACAGACTCCTATATTTCATGAAATTTACTTTCTAGTGTAAAATGAATATATGCACAATGTATCCTTTGTTCTGAAACGCACTTGGCCCCATGGGCTCTGGGTAAGGGATGAGGGACCCGTCTTGCCCCACAGTGGAGTCTTCTCTGGCTGGGAAAACAAACACAAACTACACACATCTAGAATAAACCTCAAAAGAATAATGATGAGCCACAGAATCCAGATGGCATAATTCCATTTACATGAAGTCGTGAAGCAGGCAAAGGAAGCTTTGTTCGGCGATGTAGACACAGGTAGTAAAGCCACGAGGAAAATCGACAGGAAGAAAGTGTCAGGGATTCACTCACAGGCAAGGGCCCTGCTCTCCCCGCACCGTGTCCCTCGGCTCCAGCCAGCACCTCCCCAATGCCTCCGGACATGGGACCTCAGGACGGAACCTGTCACCGATGGGCAACGTCCATTCCTCTAGTCCAGGCCTGATCAGCCAGTGAACCCCAACTCTCCGCTAAGATCAGGCAGGGGGCTGTGGATGCCACCTGGGGTCGCTGCTGAGCCCCACCCTGCACTGCTCCTCATTGCTTCTCCCAGCCTCCCCTCCTCCGTACAGGCACACCGCCCCCCTGGCTGCCCCTTGCACACATCCAGACCCTCAGGTCCACTCCGGTGGTTGGCTGGGCCCCCATGCACGGCTGCGGTGGCCTCCAGACCCAACGCCGACCTTCCATCCCCTTCCATGGGGAGTCCGTGGCAGCCACGTGGTCTCTCAGGACCGAGGGCCAGCCCAAAGCACAGGGGCCCGGGCCCCTCCCTCGTCCCTGCCTGCTCCTCTCCTGGTGCTCACGCCTTCTCAGACCCTTCCCAGGTTATGGAGGAAGTGTCGCCTCCTCCAGGAAGCCTCCTAGGCCCACCTACCCAAATCTCCCAGGGCCCCCCATTACTATCTCCATGCCCTGTCTGCTGCCTTCCTGGCTTCTCACAACGCATGCTGTTTTCCTTTCTTATTTGAGCTCTCCCTCCTTAATCGATGAGCTAACTTATTGAGAAATATTTTTGTCACTGTTGTCAACCCAGAATCCACCAAAGCCTCACTTAGTAGGAACACAAATCACTCTTGAGCAGATGAACCACTAATAACGATAACGACACCAAGGCACAGAGAGGTTGAATAAGTTGCCTAAGGTCACACAGCCAGTAAGGTCCTAGAACTGGGATCCAGGGAAGGTGCTTCCTCCATGTTGTGCAGCCTGGCCTGGGCCCATCCTGCCCCCACCTGCACCCCGAAGCCTTGTTTTCACAAAAATCCAAGAGGCCCTGGGAAAACAGGGCAGCTGGTGGTGGGTGCCTGGAATGTCCACCCCATCGTCCTTCCTCACAGCCTGCCTGGCAGGTGAGGACACGTGGTCAGAGCCCTCTGCTAATAGGGAGCCTTCCTCCATCCCAGGGTACGTGCAGTGCGCCCCGCCCCGCCCCCCTAACTCTGGGGGCTGCAGTAATGCTGAGCAGATGGTGGTCAGTGCCCCACGGAGAGGGTCAGAGAAGCAGATCGACCTAATAACAGTACTTATGCAAATATTGAAGCTGTGAGTGCCGTAGGAACGCACAAGTAACTTCGAGGGGCCCGGGGGTGGGTGCTGGCTGCTGGCCAGCCTGGGGAGGAGGGGGGAGGGGGAGAAGGCAGCCAGCAGGGAGGGAGCCTGCCCCAGCAGCTGCCACCCCAGCTGTATGGACCTCCTGCCGTCTCCCAGCGTCTGCCCCGGCTCTCCCTTCTGCCCGGCTGCCCTGAATGCCATTGAGCGCGGTCCCACCCTCGCGGGGGCTTCGGTCATGATGGAATGCAGCTTCGGTCACAGTGACGCCAGTGAGCACATGCCTGTGACCTCGGCCGACCTAACCCTGGGGAGGCGGGTGCTCTGAGCACTCACGACGGGGCTGTCCGGCCTGACCTCAGGGCAGCGGTCACCACCAGGGAAGGGACGGGGTTGAAAGACACGCAGAGGTGGGGATGGTGTTCCCAGGATGGAGAGCAGGTGGCCTGATGTGGCCTCATGAACACGGTCCACGGGTTGGTGTCAACCCCCCCAGTCCCACCACCTGCCCCCTTGGCCCCTGGGGTCTTCCCACACCTCTGTCCTGTCTGCACATAGAGACTGGGGATCCCTGACATGCAGGGGTCCCAGGGACCCTCTGCCCTCTGATCGGTTTGGACAGTGAGCCCAGTAGGGCCTTTGGCCCCAGGATGGTCTGGGAGGGGGGTCGCCGGCATTCTGGGCTGGGGTGGGCACCAAGATCACACCCACTTTGTGGACATAGACATTCAGCTTGGGAGACGGAGGTGATGGCTTGAGGGCCTGGTCACTGTGTAGGGTGATGATGATGGTGCTGGAAGCAATGGCCGAGCTTCTCCCAGACCGCAGGTGACATATTAACTATTACACGTGCAGATCTACATAGATGTGGAATACATTAACGTCCACGTGCCTCTATAACCGGGTCCACACATAACCGGGCGAGCCTGTGAGCGCACCACACTCGGATGGAGCCTGAAAACGCACCTGAGGCCACTCATTTCTAGGTCAGACACTTGACACCTGAGTTTTCCTAATGCTGCCAGCCTGTCACCTCCTAGCGATCAGCGAGCACGCTGGGACCAAAGAGCTGGGCCGGGTGGAGCTCCCGTGGAGATGTCCATGGCCGGCAGCCTCCAGTGACCTTATTTTTAGCAATTTCCACTCCAATTACCGCTCGGTGAAAGTGCAGACGTTATCGGGAACTCCTCCATATCATACTTTCTTCCAAGGCGGCGGACAGAGGCGCGGAATACGGAATGACTCCACGGTCCACTGGACTCGGGGCGCAAAGATGAGTTACAGATGCAGACTTCTAACCCGTTTTGTGACGTTTTTCCTCCTGGAGCCAGAGCAGAGGGAGCCCGGCAACACGGATGGCAGTCAGCCCCGGGATGGCAGGCAGGCTGGCTCTGGCCCGTGGTCACCGGGATGGCCAGCCGGTGAGCCTGGCACCATGCGATGCTCCTGTCTGGAACCGCGTTCCAGAGCCATGGAGCACCTGTCGTGGTGACTTCACCCCCGCCCACTTCCTCTGCAGGAAGCACAGAGCCGTCAGGAGGAAACGCGAGATTTAAACCCTCCCTCTGAAATGATCTATTGTTTTCTCCCTCCCTGGGAGAACATCCTCATTCAGGAACTCTGGGAAAAACCTGCCAGAGGGCTGGGGGTCCCCAAACAGACCCGCCATGAGTTGGGCTGCTTCTGAGAGCCCCACCGTGAGGGGGGTCGGCTGGCCTGGGGAGCCTGGGAGATCGTGCTGAGCCACCCCAACACCATCAGACATCCAGCGGAAAATCGGCCCGTCCCATACCGGAAACCGCCTCCCTTTCCTCACTCGGCACCGGGACTGAGGGGCTCGCAGAACAGCCTCGGAAGACCAGGGACGTGCTGCCGCCACAGTGTCTTTGCAGGTGCTGTCCTGACTCCTCTGATCATCCTTCCCCATGGCTCCCGTCTAAGACACTCTTACCCACTCTCTACAAATCCTAGCTTGCATTTACAACCTTCATGTGCAAGTCGCCTGGGATCTTGTTAGAATCCAGAGTCTGACTCAGCAGGTGCTGGGGGGAGCCAAGCCTGCACGTCTAACAGGTTCCTGGGCCGTGCTGAGGCTGCGGGTCCTGGGCCACATTTGGAGTTCAAGGTTCTAGAGCCCTGGCTACTCCATTCTTGCAGCCACCTGCCTGCAGACATCCTTAGGCATCCCAGGTCACACCGCACCTTACTGACCCCCGGCCTCGCGGGACCCTCCTCCTGGACTCCCATGCCCCTGGGGGCCAGACCTGAGTCCTGGCCATCGCCATGGCCCCCAGGACCCAGCCCGGGGCTGGGAGGTGCCAGATGCAGAGCCAGGAGGAGCAGACCTCATCTGTTGCCACCACCCAGAGTGCCCCCACCCCTGCCCCAGCCCTGTCCGCATTACTGGGTCAGGCAGCAGCAGGAAGATGCTGGAAGGGAGGAGGGATGGGCAGCATCTCGCAGTGGCTTTGTTCCTGGAATATTCTCATCCCCAGACTCAGCCCTGGAAAGGGGGAGTCTCCGCCTCTGGCTCACTGCGTCTCATCCCCGGCGCCCGCTACCCATACTGCCGTGCACGGGTGAGACATCGAGGTGGGGCGGGGGCCGGCGGGGGCTCGTGCTCTTGCTCTGCTCTCTCCACAGAGCCAGAGTCGGTGGGAACCTCTGGTCCACACAAGGGTCTGAGGCATCTCAGAGGAAGGCCACCTGCCAGGAAATATTCGGTCTCATCTCCCAGCGCCACCAGGGACGTGTGTCCTCTTTGAACCAGGAAAGAAGTAACCCTAGCCTCTGGGTCTTGGCGACTTGCCCGGGTCGGACTCTGGGCCCCAAAGAGGTTTTATTGAATGAACTCGTTTCCGGGCTAAACTCTGGGCTGGGCCTCCCTGGAAGGTCAGAGATGCCCAGGACCCGAGGGCCTGATTGCTGAGGGTTCTCTTTTGGCGCCTGCCCCCTCACACACCCTGGATCTGGCACCTGCTGGCCAGTGTTCACTCCCTGTACCCACTAGTCCAGGGACTTCTCAGAAGAAGCCTGCGGCCACCAGGGCACCCAGTGGATCGGCCTCAAGGAGGGGCTGGCGTCCTTGCACACTCCTGGCCTGTCCAAGCGGAACACGGCAGCCACTGGCCCCCTGCCCCGGGGGCCCACGGGCGCGTACCACCAACCCCCTGCAACCAGGTGCTGGCCAGTTTGCTTTGCTTTGCTTTGCACCAGCAGCACTGCCTGATTCCAGGCTGGCCGATCCCTGATGAACGTTGGCGTGTGGTCTTGGAAAGTGAGGGTCAGGATGAAGGGTGAGAGGCCCCGGCCATGCTCGGTGGCCAAGAGAGGTCATGGAGCGTTCTTTGTGCTGGACAGCATTTTAAGGTCTTCCGCCCCAACCCCTCTTAGAAAGAAGAGCGGATTTCTAGTTTTGTCCTTGTGGGGTGGGGTGGGCAGCTTTCTAGTTGCTTTCTAGTTGACTCTGAACCAGAGAGGCTGAGTGACTAGCCAGGGTCCCACAGGAAAGGCAGTGCCGGGTCTCCTGACCACTTCCCACCATGGTTTCTGCAGAAACAAAGGTCCATTTCCTCACATGCCTGTGCTGGAAATCTTAACGCTACCTCGGGAAGGTCTTTCTCATGCCTCTCTTCGTGAAAAGGGGCCAGTTTTTCAGCCACTTATGGGGCTGCATGAAGAGCTATCTCCTTAGTTGGACAGGTAGGGGTCCTCTTGGAAAGCTGAGCTCCTGGTGAGGGGGCCCCTGGGCCTGGGGGGCAGGCCGGGTTCAATCACAGCTCTGCACTCTTAGCCCTGGAAGATTAGACAAGCCACCCAACCTCTCTCTGAGCCCCATTTCCTCGTCTGCACAAGGCAGTAACATAAGGGCCCCTCGTGATGGGTGCCTGGCCCATGCCTGGCAGCAGGGAACCCCCTGAGGGCTGCCCTGTCCCTCCCTCTAGGCCGCATCTCCACTGAGTCAGGACAGGGCATCACTCTGCCCTGGATGCTCTCTGCAGGGCTCTGCTCCCCACACCACCCACCTGGCCCCGGGCCACGGCTCACAGAACCCATTCACAACGGAAGGTCGATCCTACTCTGTATCATCTATTTACAGCAGATGATAAAACTTGATCTCAAATTACAAACCTCTCAGCTAAAAGCGGCCTATTACCCAAAACCTCACTCCAACGGCTATAAATAATCCTCACAACGCAGTCCCCAGGAATTCTCTGGAAGGATGCTGCATGGTTTTGAATAACAAGATAACGGAAACGCACGCTGATGCTAATTAATTTCACTGCTCAGAGACAGCGCCAGCCTGGCCAGCCGGGGTCAGTGGGGCTTGGGGGTGTGGGCCCGGGAGGCCCATCCAGGGAAATGGGGCCCCATTGGCTTGAGTGTGCTTGCACTGTTCATGCTGGAGAGGGGCCTGGCGCTCACTTCTCAGCCCTCCTGCCTGGACAGGCTCAGAAAGTGTTTACCAAACGAGAAAGAAATGCAAGGACACCTGGTCTACTTTTGAAGGCAGGTATTTTCCAAAAGAAAGAAGAGGGATCTGGGGGCTCTGAGGCAGAGGGGCAAGGGCTCCTGAAGGCCGCTTCATCCCCTCGAGTCCTGCCCCCGTGGCAGGGCCACTTGGTGTGGACAGCCCAGCTGCGGGCCACGGAAACAGCCTGTTGGCCCCTCAGTAAGTTAGAGTGACCACAGGGCCCAGCGATCCCACTCCCAAAGAACCAAAAACGGGCATCCAAATACTTGGACTTCATGGATGCACTATTCACAACGACCCAAGCAGGAAACGACCCCGGTGCCCGTCAGCACAAGGGACGGCACCGCGTGGTCTACCCTCGTGTGGAATGCTATCCGGTCCACAGAAGGAGGCAGGCTGCACGCGACAGTGTGGATAAACCCCGAGAACATTCTGCTCAGTGCAAGAAGCCAGACATGAGGGGGCACGTGCCTTGTGACCCCGTTCACAGGAAACATTCAGAGTAGGGCAGCCCCCAGAGATGAAGCAGATCGGTGGTTGCCAGTGGCCGGGGAAGGGGGCCAGCGTGAGTGCTTGGTGGGCACGGGGTTCCCTTTTGGGGGATAAACAGTTATGGGACCGAGAGAGGCCTCAGAGGGGATCAGGGGGCCCTGCGGTCTGGCAGCACAGCCCATGCTTGGATCTGGACCCTGCACTCCTGTGCCTCTTACACAGATGGCCTCGCACCCTTTGACTCCAAGGAACATGCTCCTGCCCCATCCGATGGTGCGATGCCCCTCTGCGCATGGCTGGGGGGACGCTGGTGGCAGAAGCCATGCCCCCTGGTCTCGGGCCATCCCCTGCCTGGCCTGGGGCCTTGGGCTTCTCATAAACACATGCTGAGGCTCCGGACGGGGCCCCCCTTTGTGCACCTCCCATTTCCAAGGACAGTGGTTTTCCGAGAAGGCTGTGTTTGTGAAGAAACAGTTAACTTTTTCCATTTTATATTAATTAAAGAAAAGCGTCCCTGCCACCCGACGCTGTTGACAGGCACCTGTGGATGGAACAGGCCCAAGAGTGTCGAGTTCGCCGATGCGATTCTAGCTCAGAGCATAAAACGTGAGTGTGGCCGCATGCGCAGGGCACGCAGGAGACCCTGCGGATCCTTCCGCGCTCTGGGTCTTTAAAGCAGCTCTCAGACCCCAGGGCCGACAAGCGAGGACCCGCGGGGATCCACGGGACGCACACCAAGAATTACCCAAACCTTCCTCCTCTTCAGACTCCCTGATTCTGAAAAACAAATGGTCCTTTAAAGATAAACACCGCTCTGGGGTGCCTGACTCAGTCGGCTAAGCGTCTGCCTTCGGCTCAGGTCATGATCCCAGGATCCTGGGATCGAGCCCCGCATCGGGCTCCCCGCTCAGCGGGAAGCCTGCTTCTCCCTCTCCCTCTGCCTGCCACTCTGCCTACTTGTGCTGTCTCTCTCTCTCTCAAATAAATAAAATCTTTAAAAAAAAATCAGATTTAATAAATCTGTCAAATAAATAAATAAAATCTTTAAAAAAAAATAAAGATAAACACCGCTCCCCAAGGGGACCTCTGGCACCCCGAGAAGGGTGTTGGCCCGGGTGTCACAGTGATTAAGAGGCAAGCCTCGAGTTTGCAGGCTTCTAGAACCCAAGACCTGCCCTCCCACAAATGCCGAGGCTTCAGGATGTGGCCGAAGAAACATCTTTGCAGAAAGAGCTCCGGGGTTCTCGGGCAAAAGATGAAATACTGCCTCCCAGGCTGGTGCTTAAGCAGCATGGGCCGCGAGGCCACCAGAGGCCCCGATGGGAGTTCGCTAATGGTACCAAGGGCAGGTTCACAGGCGCAGCCGGGCTTTGGTCCTCTTTCCCCGGGGACAGTGAGGCAGGCCAGGGCAGGTCCTCCACACCCGTGCCTCCCCAGTCCCTGGCCCACTACCCCACCACCCGGATACTGTCCTTCACGGACCCCCTCGGCCCTGCACTGTACCCCAGGGCAGGATGACATGGGAGACGGACAGAGGGCCTGGGGCCTGAGAGCCATTTCTGCGTTGGCTTATCTTCTTGTGCTTTCCTTCGGCTCCCCACCAAACCATGGTTTTGAAAAGGCTAAAAGCACACAGAGGGAAGGGACCCGTTGGCTAGGGGAAATCTGGGAGGGCATCCTGGGGGAGGTGTCATCTGAGACTCCTTCATTCCTTTAGCCACTTAGGGAGAATTTCTAGGTAGTTGGGCACTTAGGATGAGCCTTCCAGAATGAATAGGGGATTTGAGAAAATTGTCTTCATTTCGACTGAAAATGGGAGGAAAAAAAAAAAGGCAATTTTCAGTTCTTCTCCTGGGCATTTAAGGAGCGTGAAAACCTCTGCTGCTAACAGGTGATCAAAAGCTTTGCTCCAAATTGACCTGCGTGCTGCTAAAGACGGCAGCCCTCTGGGAACTCGGAGTGTGTGTTGTGGAAGGAGAGTATCCTGCTCAAGCTCCGAGAAGGAGGCAGCTGGGGGGGACCCGGGGCAGCCTGCAGTGTCCCCTGTGGAGCTGTGTGTGTTTTCATGGCGAGCCTGCGGGTAAGGGCGGCGGAGGTGCCCACTCCCGGCTCTGAGTGTGGGAACACGCAAGCCCGGGCGGACGGGTAAACAGTGATTCTGACGGCTGATGAGGGAGCACCTTGCATCCCGCTGATCGTGACTGTCTCCAGGTGGGGCTCGGTTGAGGGCAGGGAGGCTTGGAAGATGCGCCTTCTCATTGACCAAGGCCCGGGGTGCTGCAGAGAGCAGCCCAGGACAGTGGGTCTCGGGGCGCCCCTGCACAGAGCACCTGGACGCCCCCCACTTCACACCTTGCACCCGGACCCTGCCTCCTGGGCCGTAAGGAGCCCAGGCAGCAGGACAGGTACCCTCTGGGGGTGGTACAAAGTGATCGTGCCAAGTGGGCTCAGGACCCCAGCTCCTGGGACCCTGTTGGCCTCCCCGTCACCAGGGACTGGGCCATCCACTCCGTTCCCAGGTACGCAGGGAAAGGCCAGCCTGGCCTTCGTTCTGAGCCCTGCAGGCCCCTGAATTTTCCTCTTTAACTACAAGTACACACAGCCACCTGTACCCCGGGAGACCCTCTTCAAGCGATTACACGTGTATTCAGACAAACCCACGTTTTCAACGAGGCGGCACAGAGGACGTGCGCCCGAGGTACACGGAAGTTTGCTGAAGGGACTTCTCGGCGGGGACGGCGCGACCCTGGCACCACCCCTCCCCTCCCCCACCCAGGAAGCTGGGAGTCTGCATTTTTTCCTTTCCTGCTCTGGCTTTTCCTTCTGGTGTAGGCCCCTGTTCATTTCCCAAAACGATAAATGGATTTATCTGCCTTCTTTTTTGGGGGGGAGATGGTTTCACGCTTTCTGTCTTCCCCCATGGCTCACATTTTTCGCCCCACTCTGCTTCTGAGATTTCTCCGTGCTGCCGTGTGTGGCTGGCTGGTCCTCGTGTGAACACATCGCGATTTCCCGATCGTTTCTCTTGTTAATAGATACTTGCATCACTTCCCATTTCTTGCTCGCGTGAGCAGAGTGGCCCGGAACCTTCCCGCGTGTGTCTCCAGGTGCACGCATGTGACAGCCCGTCTGCGGGGCGTGTGCTTCGGTTTTCGGGAACAGGGACCACTGCGTTCCAAAGAGGTTGCAATTTGGGGTCTTTTTTATTTTTTTATTTTTTCTTGAAACAAAGGGTACAACCCCGAGGAGGCTCTAACAGGCCTGGCTATGCGTGGGCGTGTTTGGGGTTAAAATGTGTCCCCCAGAAGATTTGTGGAAGTCCTCACCCCAGGACCTGTGAACGTCACACCTTGTTTGGAAACAGGGTCACTGCAGATGTAATTAAGGTGTAAATCAAGAGGAGGTCATGCTGGTTTCGGGTGGGCCCTTCATCCAAAATGCCCGCGTTTGTAGAAGAAGGAAATGTGGACAGGACACAGAGGACCGTGACAACAGGCAGAGACGGTAGGGATGCAGATGCAAGCCAAGGATTGCCAACAATCATCAGAACCTGGAGAGGCAAAGAAGGATTCCCCTCCTCACCCTCCCAGAGTCTTGGAGAGAGGACAGGCCCCCAGACACCGTGATCTCGGATCCCCAGCCTCCAGAACAAGGAGACCATAAATCTCTGCTGTTTCAAGACCCCCGGCGTGTGGTCCTTTGTTACGGCTGCCTTGAGAAATGAATACAGCGGCATCCCAGGCCAGGACGTCCCCCAGCACAGACGGGCAGGCTTCCTGCGCTCCTCGTTGAACGTGAGCAGGAGAGGTTGTGCTCCGCACCCCTGTGGCAGAGGCTCGGAGAGAGGAGGCGGGAGGGCAGCTGTTCTGCCCCCGGCCGGGCACTGTGCTCCGGAGGCAGAAGGAGGAAGGAAGAGCAGGCTGCTTCCTTTCCCCCGGGCACGGCGCCCGCTCACGGATGTGCCGCCGGCAGCACGTCACGGAAGAGGTCTTCAGCCGGCGGAGGTGGGTGGCTCACCACTGGCTGGGCCTGGAAGGGGACACAGAGCCCGAGCGTCTCTGTCTACGGCAGCCCCTCCCACCGCTCCCTGGAGGCTCCGTGGTGGGGACCAGCTCCTTTGGTGGCAGCCGCCCGCCCGGCACTGGCTGGGTCGGCAGAGAGGGAGGTGTCTGCCCTCTGGCTCCCTTGCTCTGTCTCCTCGTTGCCTGGTGGTGAGGGGAGGGTGAGCGGAACAGGCTCCGTGGAAAAATAAAGAACAGGACGGGAAGGCGCCGGGTCCCAGTCTGCGGGGGGCACCGCGCAGCCACGTCTGCTCCCTGGATGGCCCCAGCCCCAAGCCCTTCAGCTTCTTGCTGGGGGCAGCCACATGGAAACACCATTTTTGCAGGTCTCCATGGTTCAGTATTGGCAGTTGGCTGAGGTTCAAACTAACAGATCCCTTGATCGATCAGTATTCCCTGAGGGTTCCGGGAGGCCACACCCTGCCCACGTTGGTAGGCCGGCCCTCGGTGACCCCACATTTGGGCCAAGCACTGCCAAAGGCTTGGGACCGGCTCAGGGAACCTGAGAGAGGCCTTCCCCAGCCAGGGAGGGGTCAGCCAGTCGGAGGATGAATGTTCTAGTATTAGTGCGCCCAGGGGAGAGACCGGGAGGTGCCTGGGAGGCAGAGGTGCTTCTAAGGGGCCAGGGTGAGGGTGGGAGGTGGAGGGGGATGGGGAGCAGGACCAGGCCACCAGGGTGGTGCAGGGGTGCTGTTTCCCCGGGCCCAGGACTGGACCCCTGCACTCAGCCCTGAGTCCTGAGCAAACCCTTCCAGGTGAAGACAGTTCACCTGCGGAGGAAGGCGGGGCTGGCAGGAGGGGCCGAGGCTAAGGGCCGAGGCGGGCGTGCATTTCCAGGCCTGGAGAGGCCCAGAGCCGGCCACCTAGCGGGACCCACAGGTGAGCGCCCTTGTGCAGGGAAACTTGAGGCCACAGCCACAAAAGAGGGACAGCAGTTTCACCTGCTCCGAGGAGAACCACGAGGCCCGCGGCTTACGAATGCAGCCATCCAGCTCCATTAACACGACCCCGAGAGCAACACCAAACTGCCGGCTTTGATTAGCCCACATCGAGACGCTCACACCACAAGGAATGGTCTTCACTGCTCGAAGTGGAAGTAAAACCTGCCCGGAAAACCAGCAGGCAAACCTTGGAAAGGCCCAGAAAGGCCCTGAGGCTGGCTGTCAGGCCTTCCGGTGAAAATGGACCGAAGTACCCAATCCTGAGAGTTACACCAGGATCGGTGAGCTCTCGGGGGCCAGGGACCCCCAGCACAGCTGGCCCGGCAGACAGCCAGGAGGTGGGCGGGGGCGCACCACTACCAAGCCACCCGCTATCCCACCTTCCTGCCCGAGGCCCGGATTCCCTCTGGATCTCCGCTGTGCACCCAGCCTGACCCCCGAGGCTGTCCTAAGTGTTCCCGCATATCAGTCACTTAAGTCTTGCAACCCAAACAGGAGGGAGATAGATCCCTATTGTGGCTGCAACGCATCATCACAAGTGCAATGGCTTAAAAACGACAGTTATTCCCTCGTGGTTCTTCTCGGGTCTCGCTGGGCTGAGATCACGGTATGGGCAGGCCTGGCTCCTTCCTGCTCTTCCAGCTTCTGGGGGCTCCAGCGTCCCTGGGCTGGTGGCCACACCACCCCAATGTCTGCCTGCTCCTCCTTCCCATTCAAATTCCCCTCTCCCTCCACTTACGGGGTCACCTGTGATGACACCGGGCACTGGGATAGTCCTGGATAGTGTCCCTGCCTCGAGGTCCTCAACTTCCTCCCACCTGCCAAGTCCTTCCGGCAACGCAGGTCACCTTGTCACAGGTCTGGGGAGACCAGGGCAGGGATTGGGGATCATTATTCAGCCGACCACAGGGAGGCACTGGGCTTGGGAGGGGGCACAGCCCGGGGACCCCACAGGCTGGCACATCCAGGCCTCGGGGCCTCTCCACCCACACTCCCCCTTCATTTTGCAGACACTCCGCTCCTGTCTAGCACAGCCTCAAATGCCCTCATTGTACATTTTGGGTCATTTCTGTGCTCCTTTATTTTTATTTATTATTATTATTTTTTAGGGGGGGAGGGGCAGAAAGAGAGGGAGAGAGAGAATCTCAAGCAGACTCCAGCCTGATGGGCTGCTCTATCTTACGACCCTGAGATCCTGACCTGAGCCGAAATCGAGGGTCTGAAGCTAACTGACTAAGCCACCCAGGCGCCCCTTGTGGCTCTTTTAAAATTCTCCCCTCTAATGCCCTCGGCCTCAGTTTGCAGGGCTAAACACTGGGTACAACCCCGAACAAGGGCTTGTCCCAACACTGCAGCAGCCAACAGCCCTGGGCCAGTGTGCCTGGGCTGGTTGGCCGGCCTCTCTCTTCCAGCTGTCAGCACGGGGCATGGCCTCGTCGCTCTTGTAGGAAGGTTGCTCTCCCTTAGGATGCAAGGACTCATTCATACTCAAGTGGGAGTGACGGAATGGCAGATGGGCAGCCTGCTGGGCTTGCTACCCAGGATGGGCCGTCCGTGCATCTGCTCTCAAGCCAGAGTGGTCACCTGGTTTGTCTACTTGTAAAGGCACCCTGGGCGCTGCTTGACCTCGGGGCCCCTTCAAGTCTCCAAGGTGACAGAACACCACGGTGAAAATGGAGATGGCTGGGGACAGCAAGAACCCTCTGTTCAGGGACCAGGGGTCTGCCGGCTTGGCTGGAGCGGGGTGTGGGCTCCAGGAACCTGTGGCCCCACCTCCATCATCACCCCCCCATGTGGCAGGGCAAGGACGTTGAAGCCCTCTGGACCACAAGGAGCTTTTATGCTGATACCTCGACTCAGCAAAGCCGGGGTCCGTGGGTGCCAACATGCCCCACCACGAAGACCTGCCCCCATATGTTCCAAACACGTGTGGCTTCACTGCCCTGTGCTCTGGTTCCCAGGCTTGGGTGGGAACGGGCCACAGCTCTGGCACTTACAAGCCATGGGGTCACAGGGGCTCCCAGTCTGCAGGCGCCTTGCCGTGCCTCAGTTTCCCCATATGTAACATGGGGGTGTTTGTGGGGTTTCAGGATGAGGGGCAAGTTAAGCTCTTTGCATGGAGCTCCTCATAGGACTGATCTTACAGGTTAGTGTCCTTAGAAGAAGAGCCACCAGAGCCCCCGATCTGTCTCCACCCTGTAGGGACACAGTGAGAAAGAAGGCGGCGTCTGCAAGCCAGGAGGAGGGCCCTCGCCGGAGCCGAGTCAGCCGGCACCCTAACCTCAGACCTCCGGCCTCCAGCGCCACGAGGAAGCCTCCGCGTGTGGCATTTTGTTAGCGCAGCTGTGCTGACCGAGGCATTTGTGGGTGTAGCCATAACACCCACCGGGCCTCAGTGTCCCCACCTGTAACTGGGGATCACAACAACACTGCCCCGAAGGCTATGGGGGGGGCTTAGACGTCTGATTTCCCCTCTGAGTGATCCTAGGAATTACAGAAGTGGGTGGGGAGCTCGCCCCCCAGTCTGCCTGTGACCTCCCAGGATGGCCCCCTTTCTGGTGAGACGTCTATCCTCGTAACCACCCTCTGTCCCAATCCCCGCTTTATGGATGAGGACACTGAGGCAGGAGCTTGGCCAAGGTGCAGCAGGAATACGGAGGCTCCAGATGCCCTGCTGCAATCGGGGCCCTCTCGGGGCTCAATGTCCCAGAATGACCCGGGCCACGACCATCAGAGGGAGGAGACTCTGCCAGAGCACACGGGGGACGGGGATTTAAGAGGTATGACGGGGATGCATGGGGACCACTGCCATGATCTGTCCTGGTGGCACCGGGAAAATATTGGAGAAACACCGGACTTACGGCTGAACCGCAGAACAAAGTGTGAGGACGGGCATCGCCGGTGGAGGCCCGTCCGTCCCCCGCTGAGCCCTTCTGCCCGGTGAGAGGCTGCAGGTCCCCCGGGGAGGGGAGACAGCATTTGAGGGGTGGGAGACCAGGCCCCAGGCCACCTGCTGCCCCTCCCCTCCACACAAGAGAACAGTGACTTCTGAGGTCTGAGTTGTCTGGGTCGCAGCAAACATCCTGGTTCTGTCCACATGTGCTGGGAGCTTCCAGAGCCGAGCCTCGGCCCTTGGGCCACCCTGCCGGGCTGCCCCAAGGTGTGTGTGTGGGTGAAGGTGCGTCGCTGGGGCAGGGGGTGAGCCTCACAAGCTTGGCTGGCCCCTTCTGGCACCGTCTGGACCCAGCGCCATGTCTAACGGGCACCTCGACCTGGGGGGCACAAGGAGCTCTCCCCCTCCCGCTGCCGACCCCAGCATCCCCGTCCGGGTCTCTGAATAGGGCCCGACAGCCGCCCAGCTGTGTGTGAGGAAAACGAGCAATCCCCCTTCTGTGGGTTCTATACTCAGAACGGACCCCCTGTCCGACTTCTTCTCTCCACCCCGATGTGCGGTGTGGAAACAGCCTCCTAGCAGGCCTCCTGCCCACTGGCCAGAGGGTCCTGGGGCTGCCATACCGCCGTCCCACAAGTCCCGCCCAGAGCCAGGGGGCTTCGAGCGACAGAACCCTACTCTCTCACAGTTCAGGAGGCCAGAAGTCTGAGGTTAAAGCCGCCGGAGGCTGTGAGGGAGCCTCTGTCCCCTGCCTGTCCCCCAGCTGATGGCTGTGGTTAGGGCAGCGGGTCACAGCTCTGACACACATCCCTCCCGCCTCCGTGCGGCCTCCTGCCCTGTGTGGGGCTCCTCTTCGTATACAGACACCAGTCCTTGGATTTAGGGCACACCCTCCTCCGGGATGATTTCATCCCAAGATCCTTAACTGATGACATCTGCAAAGACCCTATTTCCAAACACGGTTCCTGGTGGACATGAGTTGTGGGGGGACGCTCTCGAACCTACCACACCCTCCGATCCATTCTCCCCTGGGAAGCCAATGCTGAGATGCGCACACCCACCCGTCTTACCGCCGACCACACGGCCTCCTCACCCTGGAAAGAAACCCGACGTCCTCCGCATGGCCCGACCTGCCACCAAGACAGAGCAAGACATCCCCGGACGTGGGGACCGGGGGCCTTTGCCCCCACTCAGGGAGGGGCAGTTTTTAGTGTGGTCACCTTAGAGCAGGAGGCCCAGTGTGCCCTTGCGGGGAGGGAGACAGGAGGGCCAGCCCTGTTTGCCCAGAGCCTCCTGGGACCATCCCTCCCCAGGATCAGCAGGTGCATGGCCAGGGCCCTTCCAGGCTTCGGGAGGGGTGAGGCTGGGGGTGTTTGCAGGGGGGCAGGCAGTGGCGGAGGCGGGCACCCCACTCCTTTCCTCCCCCGGAGGCAGGCGCACATCCTATTGGCCTCCCGGTGGGACAGATGGGGGCGGAGCCCCGTGCCGGCCAGCCCTGTCCCCACTTCCCGTTTTGCCCGCTCTGCCATCCATTCCTGTCTTTCAAATAAACGCTCCTACGGGCCAGCAAGCCTGCTAGCAAAGAAAATAGAACATGTTGGAGCCAGCTTTCCCTTAATGCAGTGGGCCTCCGCCGGGCGTGATCCCCCCGCCCCCGCCCCGGGGGACATTTGGCACTGTCTGGGGACCTGTGGGGCCATCAGGTCTGGGAGGGGCTTCTGGCCCCGGCCGGGCGGCGGCCCCGCATGTGGGGAGATGCCGCCTCGACTGTACCCCTTCCCAGCAGCTGGCCTCCACCTCTCCCGTCTCCCCCACAGAGGAACGGGTGGTCCCCCTACATTCGGCCCCATCCAGTGGCATGCTGGGTCACCTCGGTGAGCCGCCCTGCCTGCCTGGCAGCTCGAGGCCAAACTCCCACAATTCTGTGCTCTCCCTCCCAGCTCCTTCCCACCTGTCTCCCCGCCTACCAGCACCCCTGCATAGTCCTCCCATTCGGTGGCTCTCCACCCACAGCTAGGATGACCTTCCAGGACGTGGGGTCCCAGGCCACCCCTTCACCTGTGCCACCCCCCAAGCACCCTCAGTTTCGATGATCCTCGAGAATGGCTCACAGGACTCCCTGAAAGCTGATACTTGTGGTTGCATTATTCCAGGGAAGGACACAGATCACAGTCACCAAGGGCACGGGTGGCCGGGGCAGGGTGCAGGAGGGCGCACACGTGGAGCACCGTGGTCTCTGTGGCGTCAGGATGAGTTACCCCAGCATCGGTGCGTGACGATACACAAGAGCACCTCCAACCAGGGAAGCCCTGAGCCTCGTGTTTGCGGTTTTTCCTGGGGCCCCATCACACCCCGCCGCGTGGCTGACCTCTAGTCTCCAGCCCCGCCCGAAGGTTTGGGCAAATACGTGTACTCTCCAGGCTCTCCTGGAGGCCAAACCTGGCGTGGAGGGTCCCAAACCCCAGGCAAACAGAGAAACTGCCATCAGGTGGGACCTTCCAGGACCCACAGATCCCCTCCCAGGAGCTGAAGGCAAAGCCCAGGCCTCTCCTGGGGTCAGGTTAGCTCCTCCCTGTGCGGGCCTGCCCCCACCCTACAGATGAGCAAAGGGAGGCCTGCACCTCAGGGGACCTGCTGGGGTATGTGGGCTGGGATGGGCTCAGCCCCTCTGCTCCTTCACCCTGGGCCCCCCACCTTCCAGAGGTCAGTCCCGCCCATGCTGGGAGAAACACAGCCCGCTGCTTGCCAACAGATGCAGGAGGCGGAATAAAAGATCTTTGTACAAAAAGGTAGAAGTAGGGCATGCTCGTGTATAAATGCACACTATGGGGGGGGCATGAGTAATGGAGGAAGAGCCGTCCATACCCAGTCTCCCCCATGGAGACCGCCGGGGCAGCGGGGGGCCTGGGTCTTAGTGGACCCCTGCCTGCTCACAGAGCCGAGACCTTCAGGCCTCTGGGCCCCCCCTCCCTTCCGGCTCCCCAACAGCCTCCGTCCCAGCCTCCCATCCGGGATGAGCTTGGTACCCCGCACCCAAGGTTGCTAGGAGACGGTTGCCCAGAGTCACAACTCAGCTGGCAATGGAAAACACCCCCAGCAACAGTTTGCCGGGCCCATTTAGAGAGACAGGTTCTGGTCCACTCGATGCTGCGGCCCCCTTCGCAAACATTTCCAGCATCCTCTTCTCCGTGGTTTCTGGAGCGCACTAAGCACGCTCTCTGTGTTTAGCAGTGGTTACGAAGCAAACGTATCGGCCACTCTATCTGCACGGGATGTGGCGCGCAGCCTGGGACTGAGAGGCTGGGAGAGCCCCGGGCTGAACCCCCCCGCTTCTCATCACGGGCAAGCTGAGTGCTCCCGGCTGATTCAGGACCTTGTCTCATCTGGTCAAACCCCACAACCTCCAGGCAGCCGGCTTCAGCCCGCCAAGCCCAACGCCCTGAAGATTCACGGACACGCAGAAGAGGTTGGCGGCTCCTGCCTCGGAGCGAAGATCACACCCGGACCATGTCGTGGCGTGCCACAGGCCCTGAGTGGCAGCCGACAGAGGGACCAAGCTGCTGGTCCCCAGCACGTCAGCCCCCACACACCGCGTGTCTTGGGGCCTCCACGCAGGGACCCGGGGAGGCGCTTTGTCCCGATGCCACTCCTCACCAGCCCTCCTTCTGGTCAGCAGTTCTAGCACTAAAAGCTCTTGCTTTGGGGTTCTGCAGTAAGCATTAGGGCTGTGCACCAGAACCCCAACTCTCCAGTCTGGACGTATGCAGGGTCGCTCTCCCCACCCTCCCAAGGCTGTCTGTGGCCCGTGACAGGGGAGCCGAGGTGACGTGTGGCACTCCAGGCACAGCTTAGGGAGCTACACGCTGTCCACCATGCTCCCCTTCACCCTTCCTTGGCCGCTGGCGATTGCCGAAGGTCGGGGGGGCCCCTCCACCCGGGTTCGTGAGCGAGGACGACGTGACACAGAGCGCAGCAGAACCACGGGGTCGTGACAGCGAGCGGGGACTACACCGCCGAGCCCTGGGGACCGTGTGTCCCTGCACCTGACCCAGGCTGCTGACTGCTACAGGCTAGGCGGGTGGCACGCTCCAAGGGGCCCCTTCAAGTGCAAGGGGGAGATCTCTTGAAGCTGAAGGTCTCACCAGGCAAGCCCACATTCGTGTGGTGGGCTCCGCAGGCTGAGCTGGGAGGAATGGAGCTCGGGCCCGATGCCGACGGGGTCAGTGGGTGTCCCTGGGAGGCGGGGGCTGTGCATGGTTAACCCAGGCTCTGGGGAGGGGAACTGACTGTCAGGGGTGTTTGTTCTGTGAAGCAAGGCGGGGTAGCAAACCCACACACCCCCTCCGTCTCTTTCCTAGCCAGGCCCAGCCCTGCCATACTTTTCTGGGCCTCAGTTTCCCTGTCTGCAAAGCAGGCCTCACCATTCCTGCTCCGCACACAGCCTGCTGGAGACCGACAGGAAGGCCCTTCGTCCCCCAGGGCGCCACGGACCCAGCGCCAGGGCGGCACTTCGCTACACAGAGCACTGCCACGGGAGCTCCTTCGGTCGCTGGAGCGGCCCCCAGAGGTAGGTACCCAGCTCCAGAACGGAGGTCAGGAGACTTGCCCGATGCTGGCAGAGCTCAGTCCGCACCCAGCCTCATGCTGCGCGCCCTGCGCCAATTTCCTGAGCCACGGGCCACTGAGATCTGCCTTCCCACTGGCTGTGGGCTCAGCCCCCGGGTCGGGAGAGGCTGCAGCCCATGTTCGGTCCCTGCGTCCCCAGCACGGGCTCTGGGGAGAGCCGCTTGACTGGCAGAGTGAGCAGGTGTGGAAGGAGCACTCGAGGCTCCAGCTGGGTAAACAGGCCCGGTTCTGGGGCTCTGGGCCCCGGCGCAACAAGGCAGTGTGTGTTCTGCACAATCAGAGACAGGATGTTCTTGAGAGACGCTGCACAACTGTTGTGAAGTGGAAGAGAAATTAATTTTAATCCTGCAGTCGATTCCAGCCTGCACGGGAAGTGCTGGTGCTCAGGGAGGGCTGGATGCAGGCAGGTGCTGTTGCCGGGATCGGGCGAAATGCAGCCCCACGGGCCTGCCCGGGGGATGCACAGCCTTCCCTGGGGACACTCCTCCATCCGCATTCCAAACTCACCTCTACATCCCGGCCCAGCCAGAGGCCCTGGCCCCGCACCCTGCCCAGGAGGTCTTGGACTGCTTTCCACGAGCCATTTTCCCTCCCCGGACCCCTCCTCCTCTGCCACCCCAGGCTGCTGTCCACACCTGTGAAGGGGCAGGGAGAGGGGCAGTGGCCACTCAGAAACCCCCTCTTGCAAACGTCCGGGACACTGATCTGTCATTCCACGCTGAACGTGGTAACAGGATGCAGCATCGGGCGACCACCTGACTTGTAAGCCCTGCCCCCTCTCTGGGCCTCAGTTTCGCCAGACGTACCACGAGGGGCCTGGTGGTCAGCTCCACGGCAGACCCAGTCTGACGACACCCATTCTGTTCTCCTCCTGTTCCTACGGGGACTTGGCCTCGCTGCAAGGTTGTTCGCTGCGAATCAGAGAGGAGAGAAGCTCACTAGGGGCTTCTGGAAAGCTGTCTACAAGGGGTGGGCCCAGCCTGCGCCCCCTCTTGTTCCTGGCCCTTCCCCTTCTTGCTGCTTGGCTCCCATGACCTGTCGGGGTGGAATGGGCCTCTTGGAACCCCGAGGTGACCCCACCCCGACAGCCAGAAAGCCTGGTTCTTGATGGCTTCACAGGGCCTGGTATCGCCCCTGGGTTTCTGGCTCCACAAAATCACATGACCCCTTTTAGATGAAGCCTCTGAGTTTGCTCCCAGTGCAGGCTCTGAATGGGAACAACACAACTATGCCCCAGGGTCATACGCATACCTGTCATCATCCAATCCTGTGATCTCACCCTGGTGGCCAGGCTAACTACGGTGTCAAGTGTTATAGCCAGACTCAGCGATGGCGAACAAAGCACCCTGATTTCGGGAGGAGGCTTCACGGGAGGGCAAAAGGCGACAGCTCTACGTGGAAGGAGCCAGACCCAAAAGACCACAGGTTGTATGATTCCACTTATATGAAATGGGCACAAAAGGCAAGTCCAGAGACAGGAAGCAGATTTGGGAGTGTCTGGGACTGCGGGGCAGGGGGTGGGAGTGAATGCTAATGGGTATGGAATGTCTTTTTGGAGTCATGGCTGCATGGCGCCGTAAGGTGCTTTAAGAATAGGGCCTCTTGGTCTCCCCACCTGGGGCAGGACGTCCCCATCCTCAGGAGCAGTGAAGCTCTGGCCCCAGCCTGGTGCCATAGATGATAAGGGGACTGTGGCCACCTCTCAGGGAATGGCGGGGGGTGTGATCGGGGATGTGGGGGAGGATGCAGCTCTGAGACCTCAGGACGATCCCTAGGACGGAGAACAGGCACTCCCTAGTAGTTAAAGTTAAGGGAGGAGGACAGTCTAGAGCTTTCTCGGACTCTTAGTTTTTGCTCAAGTGGCACCTGATTCAAGTGAAACACGAGAGGTGCTTGCTGGCGCTGTGCCATCGAATGTTCCCAGGGCCACGAGCACGCACACCCTCTCCCCACAAACAAAACCCGATCCCGGTCCATTTTTCTCAGTGCGGACTTCTCCGTCATGGGGAGGGCAACCCAAGGCCTCGGCTCCTAACCCAACTCAGCAAGGTCGCTGGGTGGACCCTGACTCATGAGCCCCGAGAGCCAGGCGCACAGGCCGAGCTCTGCGCGAGGATAGGGACATAGCGGGGCGCAGGCGGCCCCTGCAGTGGGCGTGTCCTGACCTGGGGGTGGGGCGAAGTGCTTGCGGCAGTGGGCGTGTCCTGTGGGGGGCGGAGCGCCCCTGCAGTGGGCGTGTCCTGACCTGGGGGTGGGGCGGAGTGCTTGCTGCAGTAGGCGTGTCCTGTGGGGGGCGCGTCCTGTGGGGGGCGCTTCCTGCGTGGCAGAGGGGGGGCGGTGTCCTCTGACCCGACCCTCCAGGCTGGGGCGGCCATCCCAAATGGCAGGCCTCTCAGGTGTGCGTCTGGAGGGGGGGCTGGTAACTGGATCACCCTCAGCTCACTCTGTCCTCCCCCCCATCGCCCGCGGCCCCCTTTGGCAAACACGTCTCAGAAAAGGAGCACATTTTCCAAAGGTTTCTCAGAACCACATGGGGAGATGAACTGATTAGATTTCCCCTTATTTTTGAAAATAAATTTATGACTTTGAAGGTTTAATGTTTTCAAAGTACACTGACCATGCTTACTTTTTTCTGAGAAACGCTACATTTAGATGCTAGGCGTGGTAATGCGATTTGTCCTTCCAGAGGAGCAAGCGGAGGGCATCTGATCCCAGTGGCAGCACCCACCCCAGGTGTCCTGGGCCGGACAGACACAGGTGTGTGAAGGCAGCGTGGACAGCGCCTCGGAGCTAGACCCGAGTTCTCAGTCCTTTCTTAACTCAATAAAAATCTAAATTTTTACTATTTTATAGAATCTCTTTTTACAACAAAATACTCCTCCCACCCCCATTTACAGCTGCTGCCTGGAGACCTTTGCCTCCCGGGTGTGGTGAAGGCACACCAAGTGTCGGGGGTCATTCCAGCACATGGCGGGCGCTCAATAAATACAGTGTGTGATGATCATTCTACAAAAAGGGAAAAAAAGAAAGTGAAAGGAATCTATTCAAAGTCCCCCCCCCACCCCTGCCAGCGAAGCTTACAGATAAAACTCACAGGTGTCTGCACTTGGCCCTAACTCTTTGTTTTTCTAGGTCATGGTGCCCTACATTCTCAGAAAGTAGACCCCAATTACAAAAGATATTCTTCTCTAGCCTGACCACAACCCACATCCCGGACAGAGCCCCTCAGAGAAACCTGCTTTCTCCTGTCTACCTGGCCAAGGGTTGGCCCCCTCCCCACACCCCCCATGGGCTCAGCTGCAACCTTCCCGCCACCCTAAGGAAGGAAGGAAGGAAGGGAGGGAGGGAGGAAGGTGGGAGGGACAGAGGGAGCTGGGAGGAAGGGAGGGAGGAGGGAGAGAGGTGGGAGGGAGAGAAGGAAGGAAGGAGGAGGGAGAGAGGTGGGAGGGAGGGAGAGAAGGAAGGAGGGAGGAAGGAGGAAAGAAGGAGGGAGGAAGGAGGAAGGAAGGAGGAAGGAAAGAGAGCAAGAGCATACAGCAGGGCTTCAGAAAAAAATACGATTAATTTTTAAATTTCTTGAAATAAGGTACTGTTAATTTGGAAGGCAGCTTGGAGGGGCCGAGAGGACCAAAGAGAGGACAGAGGCAAAGGACACTGTTGAGCCACTGGTGTGTGCAGAGGACAGAGGTCCTGCAGTCCCCAGGCCCGGGCACCTGCACTGTGAAGCAATCTAGGCATCAAAGAGAATAATATCTGCAACTGATTTAGATACACTGAATATATAAAATCCCCTCAGTCCATAGTGATGTTGAGAGAGACAGAGACAAAGACAAATGGACAGATGGAAACAGAGGAAGATACACCTGCCCCCTGCCCCCCAATCAAAAGAGCCATACCAAACCAATCCCCTGGACCCGAATGGAGTTCATGGAGCACCAGTTCCTTGCAGAGAAATTTGATAATGAAGAGGAAAGAATTAAGCATTTATTTTGCCTTCTTGTACAAATAGTGTTTCAGCCAAATAATTGCATTTGATAAGGGAACGCTCTTCACGATTGCAGAACCCCTGCTAATAGCTGTGGAGGGAGCATCAGGATGAGGGAGCACAGTTTGCTAGCCCTGCTGAACTCATCAGTGCCTGCAGAGCCCACCCGGGAGAGAGGCCCCCCCTGGGTGGAAGGGCAGAGAGGCTTCCCTGCGGAGGAGCCAGCCGCTGCCGCCTGATCTCGGGGCCCCCAGTGATGTGAGGCATGGAGCACCTGGTCCCCTCCCTGACCCTGTGCTGCTGGACCTGGCATAATGGGGCTGCTGGGCTCAAGGAGAGCAGGGGGGATGGAGCTAACAAGAGCCATGCCGGGTCCTGAGTCAGAGTCACTGCTGCGACAGGACATTTCTGAGGGACCATGCTGGATGCTTAGGTGGGACAGCGGCATGGGGTCTCATGAGAAAGAGGAAAGTGATGTGACATCTGGGATTTGCTAAGGAAAAAAAACGAGAGAAAAGCAATAGCGAGACGGTCATGATTTCTTCACTATGATACCAAAGGCATGGGCAACAAAAGAAAAAGTAGATAAATCGGATTTCCTCAAAATGAAAAATCAAAGGACAGGATTCCATCAAAAGACAAGGTCAACGGAGTCAAAGGGACCCAGAGAACAGGAGAAAATACTTGCAAATTATGTATCTGAGAAGGGATTAATATCCAGCATACATAAAGAACTCCTACAACTCAACAACAAATACAGACGATTCAATTAAAAAACAGGCCGAGGGCTTGAATAGATGTTTCTCCAAAGCTGACATACAAACGTCCAATAAGCACATGGAAAGCTGCCCAACATTGCTAGTCACTGTGCAAATCAACACCCTAGTGAGACACCACCTCATACCCATTAGGACGGCTACTCTCAGAATAACAACACGACAAGAGTTGGCAAGGATGTGGAAAAATTGGAACTTTGTGCGCCACTGGCGGGGATGTAAATGGTAGAGCTGCTGCAGAAATCAGTATGGCAGCTCCTCAAAAAATTAAACACAGAATTACCATTTGATCCAGCAGTCCCACTTCTGGGTCTATCTCCAAAAGAACTGAAAGCAGGGACTCCGACAGATATTTGCACACCCACATTCACAGCAGCCTTGCTCGCCATGGCCAACGGGAGGAAAGCCTAAGCTTCCACGGATAATAACTAGAGCCAAGTGTCAATGGATAAAAAGAATGTGGTGCATCCACACAATGAAATATTATTCAGCCTTACGGAGGAGGGAGATTGTGACACCTGCTACACCATGGATGAGCTCTGAGGACATGATGCTCGATAAAACAAGCCAGACACACAAGGACACATGCCAGAAGATCCCAGGGATGCAAGGGACTTGGCATGGTCGGACTCACGGAGACAGAAAGTAGATGGTGGGCGCTGGGGCTGGGGGTCAGTGTCTTGTGGGGACAGAGTTTCAGTTTGGGATGGTGGAAAGTTCTGGAGACGGATGGTGGGGACGGCTGCACAACAGTGTGAATGTGCTTAGTGCTGCAGAACTGTGCACCTAAAAATGGTTACGATGGTAAATTTTGTTATATGTACTTTACCCCAATTTAAAAAATAATTAAAAAGATGTAATTGTGGAAAAAAAGAGGGGAGATATATGGAGCGAACGCAGGCTGTGACTTCCTGGAGGCCAGCTCTCCATGTGGGTCTTCCTAAATCCTTAAACTTGGCCCAACCTTGCTCAAAAACCCCAATGATGCCGCATCGCCCTGGGCCTTCCTGCAGCTTAAAAGGCCCTGTAGGACCTGGGCCCACCCATTGCCCCAACCGCCTCTGCCTCCCCCTGCCCCGGGTGTTCTAGAACATGTGGAACCCTTTCCTGGTCTGGGCAGGGCCTTGCACTTGCCGCCCACTCTGCTTGGCCCACCCTTCCCCAAGCCCTCCCTGCATGCAGATTTTAGCCCAGATATCACCCCTCTGGGGCCCTCTCCTGACCCCCAGGGATAAAGGCTCTGTCCCTGCTGTCACTCCTATAGCATCCTGGCACACATACGTGTGTGTGAAAGTGTCCTGGGGCAGCCCTGACAAATGACCACAGACTGGCCGGCTTAAAACAGAAATTTATTCTCTCTCAGTTCTGGAGACCAGAAGTCAGAGCTCAAGCTGTCGGCAGGTCCACACCCCAGAAGGCTCAATGGGGAGGATCCTCTGGTGGCTGCCATCGTCCCTCCACACTCTGCCCCTGGCTTCCCACGGCCTCTCCACCCTGTGTGTGACAAGCCTCCCCCCTCCCCCCGTCTCTGATGAGGATGCGTGTGATGGCATTTAGGGTCTCCCTGGGTAGTCCAGGGTCACCCCCATGTCATGATCCTTAACTTAATCATGTCTGCCAAGACCCTTTTCCTATTTAAGGTGATAGACAGAAGTCCCAGGGATTAGGATCTTCGATGGCTGTTATCTGACCTGCTACGGTGCGTACATGTGTGTATGCACGTAAGTGTGTGTGCGTGTGTGTACCTGTTTCCCTCCACGCCATCCCTTCAGTGTCCCGCCACGGATCTTGCTGCTGGCCTGCAGCATACTGGCTCCAGGTGGCTCCCCCATGCCTAACCGAGCCCCTCCAGGGCTCAGATTTGAGGCTCAATACAGGTTTTCCAAATGAACACACTTCACTTGAACCTGGTAGCAAGAATCCTGCCCTTTCAGATCAACAAGAACATCCACAGTGAGCTAGACGGGATGCCCGTGTGCCTGCAGGGGACCGGACCCCCCCCCCCCAGCACGTCAAGCCTCCCTCCAGGCCAGCACACACTGCACAGAGGGCACGTACTCGCAGAGACGCCACCTAGAACTCACGGGGCCAGGGCAGAGAGGAAGACAGGGCTCTGTGAGTACACCAGCACCCTAGCGAGGGGGACCTGCACCCCCAGAATGCTGGGTAACCCCAGACCCTCTCACCCCATCCCCCCAAACTCCAGGCAGCCCAGGGAAATCCCAAGGAGCGGCCGCCTTGGCACCCAGGACAGCCTGGAGTGTGTGACAGGCCCAGCCCAGTCCGCTGCAGCCTCGGAGCCTGGCTGCGGAGGCTGGGGCTCTCGGGGCTTCGCCCAGGCAGCCTGTGCAGCAGTGCTTCCCAGCCCGCGAGAGGGAGTTGGAAGGCCGTCCCCGGTGGGCTGCGAGGCACGCAGCAATTTGGGGCTAATTCTCTCCCGCAAAGAGGTTGATCCTGTGGTGTGGTAAGTGCACTAATCACTGCATGCTGAGCTGGGCACCTGTGACCCCGAGGCCAAGCGGAGTGGATGGCGTGGGGTAGGCTGCTGGCTGCGGGTGGGAAGAACGTGCCGCCGGGAAGGGAAGCAGGTCCAGGCAGAGGAAACTGCTCGATCCCCAAGGACCCGCCAAGGCCTGGGCTCTGCCCCGGACGGGCCACTCGTGTGGTCGCGGAGTCCTGCACCCGCACACGTGCCTGACCCCACTCAGAGAGGAGGACATGGTGACGGAAGGTCCCCTGCTGACCATCCCTGGGGAGCTGGGATGCAGGGGGAGGGAGCCCGACCCTCTCCTCCCCCGCCCTGCCTCTGCTCTGCTGAAGTAAAGAAGGGGTCTCGGGCGGCTCAGAACAAAGGACCATGTGCTGGGCTGACGGGCTCCACGGGATCAGAGGCCTGCTTGTTAAGTTTGCTTAGAGTTTCCTGTATAATGATAATGATAATCAGTAATCATAATAAAATTGGAATGATCACCAACATACGCAATGGGAACATTTCCTAGACAAATTTTGATCTCTGGCTGCTGTGGACTACAGGTTTGTGTCCCCCCCAAGTGATGGTATTGGAGGTGTGGCCCGTGGGAGGTGATTAGGTCACGAGAGTGGAGCCCCCACGAATAGGATTAGTGCCCTTGTCAGGACCCCTTTGGCTACATGAGGACTGCACAAACGGGGCCTGAGCCCTGACTCAGGGGCACGGTGTGATGGAGCGGGGCCCCTGTGGGTGGGGGGCGCAGGGGGCACCCCAGGTCATGCCCACATGCAGTCTCCCCAGACGACCTCTCAGCCCCGCCTCGCCCCTCCAAGCCCCCAGAGCTGCCCCTCCGGCTGGAGGTCAGAGGGCCCCAGGCAGGAGACACCCCTGTCCTCCGTCCACAGAGCACCGTGATCCCGTGTGAGCTGCTCCATCTCCGAGGGCCACAGCATCATCACCTCTAACACAGGGACAAGAATGCTAGGCGGAGAGGACAGTGACCAGTGTCATTACTGTGGGCTCCTGGGGCATAGTGGGCCGGGTAGAACCTCTTTGCTCCTGTTTCACAATCTCAGCCTGCTAAAACCACATACCGGCAGCCGCTTGGCATCTCTCCCTAATGAAACATAACCACAGACAAGGTACGGAAGTCACGGTGAGTTTTCTACGATGCGTTTCTCCTAGAAGTCTCTAACGTTGTCCAGCAGGATGAGGACAAGGCCCTTCCAGGTCGGCGGTGGGGACTGGCCGTTTGCTCTCCTTCCAGGCACCCAATGAGCTGGCAGCCCCGGGCACCCCCTGCCCTGCTGTGAGGAGCGTCCTCGGAATGCGAGTGCAAGTGACGCACACCCTTCCCTGCGCCCCCTTCTGCCAGCGAGATGTGGTGGAGCCTGGTGAGCTGGGCCTCCCCGTGTGGAGCGTGCAGGAGCCCGGGGACAGGACAAGCCTGGCGCTCAGAACCGCGGCGTGGAAGACAGCTGGCTCCCTGCTGGGGATGCCCGTTTGGGACTTGGGAGGAGCGAGGAGTCAACTTCTATTGCTCAAAGTACAGCCACCATCCATCCTGATGCCCGTTTGTTACAGGGCCTCTCCCGGGGTTGAGGTTCTGCGGAGAGACCCCAACACCAGCACGCGGGCAGCTGATCCTGGGTGAGGGTCCAGCGCCTGGGACTCTCAATGGCCTGCCTCTCCTGGGTGACTGAGCTGAGACCCTTTCTTGGGAGTTCCTGAGCTGGGGAGAAAGTCACAGGGGACAGGGCACCAGGATGGGGAGGGCCAGAGGGACAGGGGCTAGGGGCTGCCCCACGTCACCAGTATTCCTCAGGGAGGCTTTTCTAGCTCGGCAGGTTCACAAGGCTTTGCCATCAGGGTCTCTTTAACAGGAAACCCAACCAAGCCAACCCAATGCCTCCTCCATCACGCCAGACCTGCAAACTGCTCGAGAGTAATGGGTGATCGGTCTGGCTTCCAGGGAGATTTTCGTGGCTGAAAATGCCACAGGCCTTAAAACTTTGATTTTTCCATTTGCTTCAAATTGAAATCTCTAACTGCAGGGCTGGGGGAGTGTCCAGGACACAGGCAGTCAATAAGGCACCGAGGGAAGCCGAGCCGTGTCCCCTGCAGCCACGCCGGCTCCCTTCCTGTCCTCCCCCGGCCTTCTGGGAAATAGTAAGTTACACAAGCAGGACATGCATTTCCTGGAGGTTTGTATCTGGCTCGGGAGTCTCCGCTGACGGTGGGAAGAGCGACATGGGTCCTTCCAGAGACCAGGAATAATGCAGCGGCAGCTCCCCATTCGAGAGTCATAACCTCACCATTTATGCCATTTTAACGAGGCAACGAACGCCAAGCGTTAAAAAAGTTACATTCCAGGAGAGCCGAGGCCCCTCTGACTCCCTCACCCCCTCTCCTCCTCCTGGGTCACCCCACTCTCAGGTCTCACCGCACACATCGGTGTTCGCCGAGAAACTGCAGAGTGTGGAGAGTAAAGAATCTTTTGCACGCTTTTAGAGAAGGCACATATATGATCCACTACAGCAATGTTCTACATCCTGTGCTCCTCACTTAGGAATTCGCTCTGGGGATGGCTTTGTATCCAAGGACTTACTGAGCACCTGCCTGGCCAGGTGCCTGCAGCCGCAGGGGAGCTTGGGGTCCCATGGAGGAGGGGGGCTGACCAACAATGACTCACCGTGAATGTGACCCCTGTGTGTGTGAGAGCTCTGAGTAAAAGGAGGCAGATTAAGGGGCTTGGCGTGGGGGAGGGGAGGTGCACAGAGGGTCAGGAGCCTCGTCCATCCTGTTGCACAGCTAAGGAAACCGGCCGGGACCAGCCTGAGCTCTAATGGTAAAGCTTTATTGTTCAGAAAGTTTATTTTTTTAAAGTCAAGAACACTGCTTTCCTTTAAAAGTTTTTTTAAATTGTGGTAAAGATATATATATCACAAAATGTGCTTTTTAATTGTCTTTAAGCGCAGAGCTCAGTGGCATTGAGTATGTTCACACTGTTGTGCAGCCGTCCCCAGGATGCATGTCCAGAACTTTCCATCTTCCTCTGAAACACGGGCCCCCATCCCTCCCCTGGCCCCGACGCCCACCATCCACTGTCTGTCCCCCTGAGTCACCGACCCCCATCCCTCCCCTGGCCCTGGCACCCACCGTCCACTCTGTCCCCCTGAGTCGCCAACCCCCATCCTTCCCCCGGCGCCCACCGTCCACTCTCTGTCCCTCTGAGTCACCAAGCCCCATCCCTCCCCCTGCCCTGGTGCCCACCATCCACTCTG
>NC_058413.1:3066784-3113224 GCF_002201575.2 Neomonachus schauinslandi | reverse complement strand
GCCCACCGTCCACTCTCTAATCTCTGTGAGTCTGACGACTCCAGGGACCTCATGTGAGTGGAATCACACGCGTCCTTTTTTCCCAGAGCTCCCCTGCCCGGACACTTTGGGGGCAGAGGTGAGGACTGAGAGGGGCCCCCATCCCAGGGAAGCTCTTCCTCCAGGGGAGCTCCTGCTCTGAGCAAGGTGGCCATGCTCCCATTCCTGCTGGAAGTAAAAGAGGAAAGATGATCTTGGAGGGCACCCTTCGTAACGGGTGTCCCCTTAATGCAAGCAAAGCCGTAGAGAGGATGGCATTGGAGTGCAAAAGGGCACTACTGGGCTGCTGCCTCCCTCGGGAGGCTGCTGGGTGTGGACGGAGGTCCTGGCACACACCAGGAGCTGCGCGACGGGCAGAGGGTTTATTATTCCCAGGGCTGTGTGGCCCCCAGCACTACGGCTGGGGTCCAACTGCTGAGACGGTGGCTTTCTGGTCCCCCGAGTGGCCGTGGCTCCCGAAACCGGGCCATTCGGTGCAAGTGACCGAGGGTCTCAGGCAGGAAAGGCTGCTTCCCCGCCGGCTTCGGACACGCCCTCGCCCTGCACGGCAGGGCAGAGGCCCTGGGGGGCTCATTTCCCCAGCATGCCCCTCTCATGGACACTAAATGTCTGAGCTCCCCCTGCATTCCTATGTCGAAGCCCTAACTCCCTGTGGGAGGCACTTAGGGTCAGATGAGGTCAGGCGGGTGGGGGCCCCGTGATGGTATTTGTGTCCTCGGAAGAGACACCAGAGAGACGATCTCTTGCTCTCTCCGCTATGTGGGGACAGCAAGGAGGTGGCCGTCCGCAAACCAGGAAGAGTCAGGACTCAGAGGCCGTGCTGTGTACAAGAGCTGCCGCCCCAAGACTTCCCGGGCAGAGGAGGGGAGAGCTCAGCCCCTGAACTCCGGGACCCTGCTTAGCCAAGCCTGGTGGGGCGGGAGGGACCCAGAGGTCCTTACAAGGCACCAGATGGCCACGCAGCCCTGCCTGTGCTTGGGACCAGGTCTGGATATGCCACAGAGCAGGAAATTCTGGGCCTCTTGGCCTCAGCTTGCCACAGGGTCTGGGTCACCGGCTGGGGGTATCAGAGAAGCTGTGTGCCCACACAGAACCCGCAGTCCTGCCTGAGGGTCAGGGCTGAATGGGCCCATGACAGCACAGCACGCAGGGTGAGCTGGGAGAGGCAGAGATCCGTCGCAGGTGCCCTGCACGCCAGGCAGGGGGTGGCTGGCTGCTGAGTCCGCCTGCCCAGACATTTGTCTCCCTCCTTCCTATAGCCGGGACTCAAACCTTCCTTCAGGAGCCAGCCCACCCCCACTGGGGAGGGCATGTGACCCTGCCTGGACAGACAGCACCTTCCATCGGTCCAGCGGGTCACGGGCTCAGCGATGGTCATGTGACCCGAGGCAGGCCAACGAGATGCTCTTTTCTGCTGAGGCTCCCCACTGACAGGATGAAAACCTGGAGCTCCTATGGACTGAGTCTGCCACCTTTGTGGGGAGAACCTGCTTGGGCACGAAGCCAATGCAGAGACACCCAGAGATGAGAGGGAGCAAGATCCTGGGGACACTGCTGAGCGCCTGGATCCAGCTGTGCCTGAAGCCAAACATCTCCAGGATTTCCAGTTACTCAAACCAGTCAATTCCCTCTGCGTGCTGAGCCAGTCTGAATTGAGTTCTGTCAGTTGTACAGAAAATTCCAGAATAACACAATTGGGGAGCATTGAGGAGATTGGGTGCTCTTGCTTTGCTTCCATCCTTAACCAATTGCCCTTGATGCTGAAAGACGCTGCTCCCCTCACCTCCTCCAGGAAGCCCCCCAGGGATCTTCCAATCAGTTATGACCTCCCCATTCATGGACCTTCCCTCTGCTTAGTCCGCGTCTCTCCTCAGGCCCTGACCTACTGCGCTGTCTCCAGGTGGGTCTTGGGGCTGGGTGATGAGACCCACCCTGGAAAGACGTGGCAGGGCCTGCAGCCCTCTGGCCCTATGTCTGCCCCGAGAGCTGTGAGGGCCTGGGCAGGCCCGTGGTCTTCCTGAGCCTCGGCTTCCATGCTGGGGAATGGGAGTCTCCCAGACCCGCCCTCGCGGGGACGCAGGGCTGTGACGGGCGGCATTCACACAAATTAGCAGCAGCGGACGGGGTGGCTCCCGGGGGTGACCGTGACATTGACTCTCGCAGCACCCACAACTCTGCCCAGCTGGCTGTGAGTCCCAGGGCCCGAGCGACTGTCCCTCCTTTGTAGCTGCTCCTGGCACCAGCTGCCCCCACTGCCCCTCCTGGATGCCACAACCCACTTCACCTCAGGTGTCCTTCCCAGGCTTCCCCGTTCCTCCCACCTCTGGCCCCCTTGGCGGCCACCCACCAATGGTCTCTGAGGTGATCAGCCACCGAAACCCAGGTGTCTGCCCGTCTGCACATCCCATCCTATGGTTCTTCTTGCCGTGCCCCCAGCGGTCACCTGGCTCCTCTGGCCTTGCCCTCCTTGGCCCTACCTCCTCCCACCCCATGGTGGAGAAGCTCACAGCATGGCCCCTGGAGCAGTCACCCGCCTTGACCGCAGCCCAGCTCTGCCACTTGCTTGCTCTGTGTCTGTGGGCAAGTGACTTCCCCTCTCTGTGCCCCAGGCTCCTCGTGCAGAAAAAAGACCTGAGCACTAAGAGAGTTCGTGCATGTGAAATCCTCCAAACGAAGCCTGGCATGCAGGGAGTGCTCAGGACACGGGAGCATTTCCCACTGTTACCGCCATCGCCGTGGCTCATGTTATTTGCAGCCCCAGCACACGCCAGCTGGAAGTGAAGTTGCTGGTGGCTTTGAGTTTTGTCACTGGGGGCCGGGGCCACCTCCCCTCCCTCTGCTCTCCCACATCTCCTGCCAGGATGGGCCCAAAGATGGCCATTTACTAGGGGCTCACTGAATGCCTGTTGCTTCCACCCCAGGCGGGGTCGGCAGTTTCAATAAACACAGGTTTACCACAGGACCCTGCAAGTCCACTCGGAGGTGTGCACCCCAAAGAATGGAAAACAGGGACTGCAACAACATTCTGTACATGCACTTTTACAGCTGTATTATGCATGAGAGCCAAAGGTGCAAATGACCGGAACGCCCATCAGTGAACGAGTGGATACACAAAATGTGGTTTAATCCACACAATGGAACATCATTTGGCCGTAGAAGGAATGGAGCTGTGATACGTGCTCCCCGTGGGGGAACCTTGAAAACATTCTCAGTGGAAGGAGGTGGAGGGTGGGGGGGGGATTGGAAGTGGCTGCTAATGGGGACGGGGTATCTTTTTGGGGATGAAAACTGTTCTGGAGCTAGGGAGAGAGGATGGTGGCACCACACCGTGGGTGCGCGAAATGCCCCTAGATTGTACATGGTAAAGTGGCTGAATTGGTAAATTTTATGATACGTGTATTTCGCCACAATGACTAAGATCTGCACGTGTATACACACGTGACCAAATGCATCTCTGAGAGACACGTGTAAAGAAATAAAAACCTGAGAAGATAAACATTACAACAAACAACCCTGTCTCCTGGCAGCATCATCTGACTTTCCTCTGGCTTATCCATATTCCCAATGCTACCCGGGCGGGCATGACTTCCGCCAACCCTGAAGGAAGAGCACTCTTGGAAAAACCAGTCACCAGGCTTACATGGGAGCAGAGTTTACTCCCAACCCCTAACATTCTAAGAGCAGAGGCACACATCCTCCTGGAAAGTCCGTGGGATTTGAGTGGGTATTGGAAGAGAGTTCTGGAACTTAGGGAGAGGGACTGGCTTAGTGTGGTTCTCTCTGATGAAAGTCAGCAGGCCCCTGTGTCTCTGTCCACTTTTCGAGGTGCTGACTGGGGGTGGGGTATGAGGGAGGTGGTCTAGGAGAGACGAATCACCCCTCCAGCATGGAAGTTTCCAGCATGTGCTCTCAGGGCTTCCTGCCATCCTCATGGAGTCAGCTAACCTCTGGGCCAGGCCCAGAGCTCGCCAGGAGCTCACCCATTCCATCAACAAACATAAATTAGGCTTCTGCTCTGCACCTGACTCTGTTCTCCTGGGTGCTGGGGTGACCCCAGGCTCTCGATGAGGGCTCTGCCCTCGGAGGGGACTCGGGCTCCGGAGGGGAGATGTTCAGCCCACACATCATGTGTTACATAAACCCCGTGCGTGGCAAAGCCGAGAAGAGAAACGTCCCTCTGTAGAGGCATGCAGTTTGTGGAGGTTTGTGCCCTTCAGATGAGGTTGGTCAGGGAAGGTCTGGAAGAGGAGGCGTGGGCAAGAGGCACCCGGAGTGTGGGAACCAAGTGAGCAGGCAGGGGTGGGGGAAGGGGAGGGAGGGGATGTGCAGGGGGGAGGTGGGGAGGCTGGGGGCTGTAGGGCCTTGTGGCCAAGGTAGGAACTGGATTTTACTGAACAGTGATGATGGGAGTCTCCCTAGAGCTGGGAATGGAGCGCAGACTGGGAGCACAAGGGAGGACCTGGGACAGCAGCCCAGGCAGGGACTGGACTCTGGAGTGACTTCTCACCTGAGCATGAGCATGAGCAGAAAGGCAGGGAGCTTGGAGGGTGGCACTGGGCCACGTGGGGGCTTTGTGACTCTGAGCTGCTGTTTTGACCTCCCTGGGCTTCACTTTCTCCACCTGAGAAATGAGGATGGTGTCACAACCCACCTCCCAGGGTTCTGGCGAGGCTTCGGGGAGGTAGCACGCACGGAGCACATAGTGATGTGGGTTTAGCTGCGGGAGGACGATGCTAAAAGCACAGCAGGAATGGCATCGGGTGGGGGGGACGTCGGTCTAATGCCCTTGCCTGGGAGAAATCCAGAAACTCCATTCCTGTATCAGGAGCCACAGGGCACTGGCCTGTCCTGGCACCGCCCTGTTTGGGCCCAGGGGTAAGTGTGAATGGCACTGGTTCCTGCAGATCAGCATTCTCCTGCCTTCCCTCACTTACCATACCCCATCTCTCCAAAGCCCATGCTGGGCACCAGGGTCCTCATGGGGCTCACACCTGACCTCAGCATGGCAGGTCCCATGGGGGAGAGGTTCCTGGGCAGTGACACCCTGCCTTGGCAGGGAGGGGGGCCTGGCCTGCTCAGGAAGGCTTGCGTCCCTCCCAGGGCTGCACAACAGCAACATAATAGTAATAGTCCCTCTTGCATACACTACTTAGCTCATGCCCCGCTCTTTCTATGTGCCTTAGACTTACAAACTCACTTAACCCTGGGGAGGCTCTATGAGATAGATGCTCTTATTCCCACTTTGCAGGTGAGAAAATCGAGGCACAGAGGGGTTGTGTAACTTGCTCAAGGCCACACAGTGCACAGTTGGGGCAGTTAGATTTGGACCCAGCAGGGCTGCCTCCTAGGACCATACCTTGAATCCCTGCTCTGACCTGCTTCTCGAGGGCAGCGGGCTCCGGTCTGCCTCCACCTCCCTTCTCCAGCCATAGAAGTCCCTGCTAAAACACTCAAGTGAGCTTGCCTCCAGTGACAGAGTGAGGCCCCATGAGTCAGCTCTGCATTTAAGGCCTTCCCTGACATGGAGGCCCCATCCTCTTCATCCTTCCTGGGCCTCCTGACATTTCCCACACACTTCTAGGTGCTCCTGCCTCTGAGCCTTCCTCTAGGCTGTGCCCTTCCCCTGTGGTACCTTCCATCATTTCACAGATCCTGACTGTGTGCCTGTCATGAGCTGGGTTCTGGCTGGCTCCTTAGGTCAGTTCAGGCAGGGACAGTGACATGCGTTGTGAACAGGTGTCTCGGGGACTGTCAGGGAGGCCTCCCTGAGGGGAGGCCACAAAGCAGAGATCTGAGGGTGAGCCAGTTACGCAGGTGGAGGTGGGAGAGGGGTAATGGAGAGCATGAGTGAGCAGTGTGAGCAAGTGCTGGGGGTGGGAGGAAGTGTGGTATGTTTGGGAGACCAGGGAGAGAGGGCCAGGGTCAAGGCCCATCTGTCGTTCCGGGCTGGATGTGTGTGCCACCTCCCCAACTTGTCTGAATAACCCATCCCTTCCTCTCTGCCCCAGCCCTGAGGCCCAACAGAGGTTTCTGGGCTTTCCTCCCCACTCCACTTGGCCACTCAAGGGCAAAGATGGCCTCCACTCATCTCCATGACTGGGGGCTGAGCAGAGAGGAGGTGCACTGAAAAGTATGTTATATGAAACCAAAGGTCCCAGCTAGAGGGAATCAGAAATTTTGCCTGTGGGTGACTGGTCTCATGGCACCAAAGCAAGGAGACCACTCAGGACTTTATACCATCAGATGGTAACTATGGCTGTCCACTCTCCCGTCCCCAGCCCTTCTCTTTTTAACTCTTCTTATAGTTGGCGTGCACACACCCTAATTCCCAGGACTGACAAACCCCATCAATTAGAAGATCCGACAGGGCATTTAGCATGAGGCCTTCCTTCAGTTCATTTGCCAACCTAACCACTTGTATCATGAAATGCCCCACAAAAGGGCACTGCAGACGGAGACAAATCAATGCTAACGAGAGCCTGCTGAGCATACTGGGAGATGAGTGAGTGGGAGGAAGGGAGGGAGGGCGGGCAGGTGGAGAGGACCCAGGAGAGCTCCTTTCAGGAGAATCAAGAAGCATATCAGAGAACCCCAAACCAGCTCTCGCCTCACCATGCCTCCTGCAGACCTCACCGCATGTGGACTGGGGCTGGGTCTACAGCATCCTCCTCAGGTTGAGAAAGATGGTTATAAGATTATGTCTCAGTGACTTGAGACTTGCCCAGGGCATCAGAAAGATGCAAGCTTGGGAGTCAGCTCTCCCTGTGGGGCCTTTACCATCCATCTAATCTCCATCACCTGCAAAATGAGCATAAATGCCTACTTCCCAGGAGCGTCCATCATTGAACACAGGTTTTGGGGCCTCTGTTAAGCATCAGGCATGTACTGGGTGCTGGACACACAGTAGGGACCAGGTCAGCAAGCTCTCCAGCCTGCAGGGGAAGGCATCCTCATGAGGGAGATAGTTGATCACTCAACACATATGACGATTCTGATGGTGGAAGAAGCACACTGTGGAGTGACAGTGTCAGGGGCAACCAGAGGGGACCCAGGGAGGCCCTCTGGGAAGGTGACGTGTAAGCCCAGACCTCAGTGATGAAGTGAAAGCCAGCTTAGAGCACAGGACGCTGCAAACACTCAACCCATATTGGTCCCTTCACCCCTCCTCACAGGAGAGATTTCCCCACCAAGCAGACAGGCACTCTCACCAAATAAGAAGCTGTGGTGCCCAGAAAGGCCAAGGACACAGGATGCAGGGGTGGGAGGTGAAGGGAATGAGAGAAGAAGCACCAAGGCCTCCCACCAGGCTGCTTCTCCTGGGCCGGGGTGTGTGTGGGTGGGGGGGAGGGGGGAGTGGGGGGGCGGTCAGCATCCTCCCTGCTCTGTTTCAGGCCCGCGGAGAGCTCTCGTAGCCAGAGGTTCAGCACCACGGAGAACTCCCTGGAGAGGTTCAGCACCACGGAGAGTTCTGATGACCATGTCTTACTGCTCCCCGCCACTGACCAGCCACACACAGTTGCCCCGACTTAAACTGACATTCCAGGCCCTCCCTGGACTGGACCCAGTCACCCCCAGCTCCATAACATTCGGCCACTCCCCAAATCCACCTTGAATGTTCCTGACACCCGGAGCTCTCCCTGGGACCCTCCCTCTTGAGTTCTGCCTATAGAAACCCCATGTACCCAACTAAGCATGGTGCCAACACCATCTCTTGCACAAAGTCCTTTTTCAGATTTATCTTGGGGCCTTCATCATACCCTGCTTTTGCCCCCTTCCAGACTGTGAGTTCCCAGAGGGACTGAGTCTCATTCATGTCCTTTCTCCCCCACAGCACATGCCAGCCCAGCACCTGAATGAATGAAGTTGCAAACATGACTTGTACGATTGCTACCGATTGCTGAGATCCCACGCTGTCAGGAACCATGCTATGTGCTTCAAACACATTTTTTATTTATAGTTTAAGAAACTGAGGCCAAGGGATGAGAGCTGTGCTCAAGTTCACATTCAAATAGTCAAGTGACAGAGGCTGGATTCAAATCCAGATCACATGGCACAGCCGGTGCCCTTGACCATGGCTCCTTTTTGTCTCTATCCAACCCAGTGCACTGCCATCTGCCAGGCCTACGGAGCCTTGAGCACAGCAGCCGTGGTCCCCTGAAGTGATTCTGAATCTTTTTTTAGCCTGAAATTGAAATCACTGATGCTTCAAATTAGAACCCCAAAATGAATGAGCCAAGACTTCAGATTTGCAATAGCTAAGATGCCTGCATCTACCTTCTCAGCAGGGTTCTGGGCTGCTCCTCAGCCTGGACCACCTGTTCCCAGTCAATATGGAGGACAAAGTGAACTATTCTCCAGGCACAGAAGGGGCTATGGCTGGCTATGTGCAGGAAAGGGGTCCAGGCTCCCAGGCTCTGCCCAGAGCAGGGGCCTCTTTAGAGCCTTGGAGAGCAAAGACCCCAGTGCTATGAGACCCAGATAGTGAAGACCCCAAGGCTACGAGCCTTGGAAGGGCACAACCATTTGCCATGGGCATTGGCATTGTCTGAAGGCAATCAACGGACACAGCTGCGTTCCTCTGTGCTGACTTTTATTTGCTACTGAAGTCATCACTGAGAAGTGGACTGGAAGCTTAGACCCCAGCAAGGCTGGGCAGGGGGATGGAGAGGCAGGTCAAGATGGCCACGCTTACCCCCGGCATTGACCCGGGTGCCGGCAGCCTGAAGCAGGGGAGCTGGCGTGGGAGGCTGGCCGGGGGGCCCCAGGCCTTTTCCAAAATGTGTACAGCAAAAAGCCACATAGCTTCAGAACAGAAACACTCCACACTTGGAGAGACCACAGACAGCCACAGGGCCCTGCTTGTCTTCGACGTGAAACCAACAGAGCTTCACAACTGAAGTATCAATGTGACTCAAAGTCAGGAATTCACCGGTTGCCCTTGCTTCCTGCTAATATCAGCTGGCATTGGGTCTTAACTTCCTTATCGAATCAAATACTCATTTAAAATTACTTGAATAAGACGTTAAGAATTTGGGGGGTGGGGTGGGTAGAGTTCCCAGCTTGGCCATGTGGGCACCAGCAGGACATGTGATGAAGCCTCTCATGCTATCCTGAAAGGCAAGGCAGAGAAATGTGAGCCGGGTGGTGTGGCTGAACAACTGGGTAGAAGGGATGCTGGCACCACGGGAACCACAGCAGGGCTCTGGCCTCAGCCCTGGGATTTGCGGCTGGAGGGCAAAATGGGAATCAGGAAGAGAAATTCCAAGATTACCCAAAAGCCAGACTCATGCCAGAACAGAACTGAGCAAGGCAGTGAGGGAGCGCCCTGGGAGCAGAGGTTCAAGCCAGATCTGGAGGTATGCCTGCCAGGGATACTTGGGGCTTGGGGGTGGGGCGGGGCAGGTGCCTGCACCAGCCGATATGTCGTCCACGGAGAGGCACCGAGAAGCTACGGCCAATGTGCTCTTGGCTGGAATGTACTTGGCACATGGTGACTGACTGTGCTTGGCACAGGGCAGATGTGCTCTGTAACTGCTCCATGCTTGAGACGGTAGTGGCAATGATCCACCTGCCTTTATTATAACGTACGGCGGCTTGCTATTATTACTTGTTCAACTAACAGTTATTGGTTCCCTCTTCTCAGTCAGGCATCATGAATGACGATGAAGGACAGGATGCTTGTTGACAGCAAATGCTGATGGAATGCTAACTCTGTGCCCAGCACGGCTGGCCCTCGGCCTTCTCCTAACTAACAGGACCAGCACCCACGGCAATCCACATGCCCAGAGCTCATGGCACATAGCTCGTTTTGGTGACTGAATCCTCACAACCACCCTTTTTGCTGATGGGCACCCTGGGACCCAGGAAGCACGTGCTGATCAATGACGTGCAGAGCGACTGATCGGCCATAACCTGAACTTTGTCTCCTCTCCTTCATACAAGTTAATTTTGAAGCTGGGGGAGGCTGGCAGATTACCACCAGGCTTTAACAACTGTTCGTAGCTCCAGCCTGGTTACAAGTAACGGTTCAGGCAAATGTGTGCTAGAACCCGTGTTAGGTTTTTCAAGTCCCATTCTCAAGTAGCAGCCAAAGAAACATTTTATAAGATACTCAAACGGTCTCTCAGGAAAACACCGGGGCATCCCTCTTAGCGTCCTCACTTCAGTGCAAACTGAGATTATAAAACAGTTGTAGGCCATCACTAGTGCAAGCATTTAATACGAGGAAAAGTAATTAGCAAACTCAAGCATCACTTTTCAAGGATGAAGGATATTGCTGCCTGGTTTAATTGCAAGGGAAAACCTATTTAGGGAATTAACACAAAAATGAGATTGGCCACTTCAGGGCTAAGAAAACAATCACAAAAACCATAGGAGCCTCCAGCACGGCATCAGGTTGGTGAGCAATGGCCCCAGGAAAATAATTAACACCCAGGAAAGTGTTCTCGTCCTGAAAGCAAACAGCAACGCCTTGGCCACGGAGGCTGAGACACCACTCAGTTGCGTGTGACAGCTTCTCCAAAGGAATAGCTTTCTATTTATGAAATTAATACCTGTCAGAAAAGTGAATGCTGTCATTTTGGAAATTCTGAGAAAAAGACAAAAGTCTGAAGTAAGAGACAATGATCACACACGACCCCATCACCCAGGGGTTAACATTTCCTTTCCTTCCCCCCTCCCCCCTGCCGAGGCCTATTTTGGGGACAGGTGGTATAATTTAGATGGTATCGTGCAGATAATTTTGGGTCTGCCCTTTTCACCTAATAGAGGTGATCAGTTCTCATTAGTATCGAAAACTCCTTGCAAGCCTCATTTTGAAACACTTTCTTGCGGATCCACGATGGATGCACGAGGTCCCCTTCTTCATTTCCCTGCGGCCCCCATCCCCTTATTCTGCTTCTGCTACACTGTGGTCTCCGTTCTGCCTGTTTTCAGTTCTTTCCCTCAGAATGGATTCCTAGATGTAAAACTCCCCGATTCGGCTTTACAGCTCTTATTACATACTATCACATCGATTTCTGAAAAGTTTATGGCGATTTATTCTTTCACATAGCAACATATGAGTGCTGTCACCGGCGACGGGTATAGTAATAAAAAAAAAGCATTTGCTAATTTGAAAATAAGAATTGGCAGCTCATCATCTGTTTTTCTTCTTCCCTCTGCCCGTTTATACTTCAAGCACATCAAAGCATCTCTCATGAACCTCTGAGCTGTGGCATCATGGAGTCAGGCAGCCCAGGTCAGAATTCCAGTGTCTCCACTCGCACGCTCCATGACGGTGGGCAAGGGATTTCACCTCTCTGTGCCCGGTTTCCTCATTCCCCATGTCCTCGTAACACGGGGAGGACAACAGATGCCACTTTCTGGGCTCACAGTGAGGGTCAGACGGGATTGTGGGGTGCTTGGGCTGATATACCCTCGGACACTGTCTTGGTTGTGTTTGTCGTGAATGTTGTTTGCCCTTTTGAGGTTAACTGTTTAGTTGTATTATGAGCAATTCTTGCGATAGAGGATGTTTTTGTTAAAGAAAGTGATGCAAGCAACAAAACTTGGGTTTCGGGATGGGCAGTTTGTGGAAGGAAGACAGCCCCGGTGTCACGACAAGGAGATGAGTGTGGGGCCTGCTTCTATCCTTCAGTTAAAATGCCAAATTAAGAGGTTCAGAAAGCCAACATGATCAGGCCAGCTGGTCATCACCCTGCCTGATGCTAGAACCCTTGGCAGCATCACTGAAGTGTCCTAAAGACGCCACGCCCAAGGTCCTGCCTCGAGACTCTGACTCTGAAGGTGTGGGCTGGTAATCGGGTCTCTCTATAAATAAGGACAGGAGGCTCTGATGCCCAGCCAGCCGTCCAGTGTGGGGAGTCCCTTGCAGAACACCAAAGGGACATCTCCAAACCTCCACGTCTCCTTAATTACTGGGTGCAAAACTGTCATCTGCGAGCCCTCTACGTCCTCCTTATGATTCCTCGTAAGTAGCCTCTCCTGCCCCATCTCATGGGGTTGGGGAGACCTAACCAAGACGATCTCAAGGAAAAAGCAGATGAAGCCTTCAACAATCTGTGCCTGGAGGCTGATTCTCCCCCTAAACTCTTTACTTTCAGTTCTCCGACAAGCTTCTATCATTATTAAACCCAGTTTGAACTGGGTTTCCTGTTGTAACCAAAAGGGATGTGGGACTTTTATCATTCCTGGCTGCTGGAGTCCTCATGCTTGCTTACATGTGATGTGCAGGGAAAGAAAACCTTGCCCTGACTCCCCTGCTCACTTCTCCCCACAGCCCGTCACTGACGCCGGGACCCACGTCTCTGCAAGCATCGCTCTCCCAGGAAGGACTCCGCCCCCACTGCCCTGCCCACTCCCACTGCCTCCTAAAGGTCTCTGGGAAAGCCCCAGAGGCACCAGCCATCCAGAGGATTCCAGCGTATCAAGCTGATCTGAAAGTGGTCAATACACATGGTCTCTGGAGCCCCCACGTTCAAATGCCCACTCCTCCTTCTCCACTTCTGAAATGAACTTTTATGACAACCCACTGGCTCACTAGCACCCATCGATCTCACTGTAGTTCCTGGTTTCACGGTAACATTTTACATGGAACTCTACTCGAAGCTTTTGCTTTTCGGCAGGAGCAGGGCGGGGGAGGGGGGGCGTGGTCAGCAAAGAGACAGTCCCAACGACAAAGGAGCAAACTCCTCCCCAATGCTAAGGCAGGAGGGACGTAAATTCTGGAGGGTAAGCACCCAAGAAAAGCACGCACAGTAGGAAACCCTTCACAACAGGTGCGGGTGACCAAGTCCGAGAAGGAAGATGACCAGCAAGATGACCAAGTCCAAGAAGGAAGAAGGAAGTTTTGCAGATGCTCAGGACTTTGAAGAGGAAAGATTCCCATCAAAAGTTGCCCCTTGGTCTCCACGTTCAAACTGCAGCATGCGTTTTTAGAGGGAATATAAACAGCTGACATGCCTTGAGTTTCCTTCCAAGAGCAGGGAGAGAAGGAGGCTGGCCCAGAGGAACATGGGGTGACAAGGACAATTTGCCCTCACTGACTATCTTTGCACGTGGGACCCTGCGCTTCACCAAGGCTCAGAAACCCCATTGATTCCAGGGATGGCTTCTGGCCAAAATCAAGATTCACCCGAGACCCATGAGTTCGTTCAGAAGAACACCACCCCCCTCCCCCCTGAGGTTGAAGCTTTGCAACGGAAAATGCAGAAAAACTGTTGGAAAATGCAAGCACCTCTAAGGCTGGAAGTGATTTTACTACCCCAGGGGTGCGATCCAGTAGCTAGGAAAACGCCTCAATGGAGATTCTCAAGTCTTTTTAATTCAATCACCTAAAAGAGACTTTCTGAGTCCCTTGTACTCAAGGGAGTCCTTGGAAATGCACTGGGTAGGTCAGGGTCCAAAGGTCCAACCCCTTGGTCCCCCCATTAGCATAGGACCCACACACACACGGGGTGGGGGACGAGGCGGGCTGTGAAGGGCTCACTCCTCCTGCAGGTCTTTGGGACACAATAACACCAACACAGCATTAATGCATCTCAGGGCCCACCACTCCTAGAATCCTAGAATTCAGAGGTTACCTCGAACATAAACCTGTTCCAAAATGGCAAATATATTTGCATATCAGAGGTTAAAAGCAATGTCCAAGGAGCTGCTTTGACAGCAGAAGTACACACACCCTTCATGCCCCCAACTTCCACGGAGGCGACCATCTGACCGGGTGGCCTGCCTTCTCCGCCCGGGTCAGGCACGTGCTGCGGAGTGTCCACCAACCCAGTGCAGCTCTGCTTCCCCACGAAAGGGAAGGGCCCAGCACACGCTCCGAGGCGCTCCCACGTTTCCCTTACTGACTAGTTTATCGAGGAAGCAATCCCATGAGCCTAACAATGGGGCACACGCTTGTATCTGCAGCCTTCATTTATTATTTAAAACCAAGAACCAGCATCGCCTGTGTCGACCTATTGGAGCCTCTGTCTCTGGGTCTCTCTGTCTCTGTCATACACACACACACACACACACACACACACACACACACACACACACGGTGAGGAGACTTACATCACAACTACATCCTACAGAAGATGATTCAACCAGTCTCTGCATTTTCGTGAGGTTACAAATCGAGTTAACCCATGAAAGCGCAGCAGGTTCCAGTCTCCACCATTCTGGGTAATGCACCCAAGGTCTCATCCGAGCCAGGCTCTGACTGGTCAATAAGAATTTAAATTCAGATTCCAGCAAATAAAATGGGACCAACACAAGATACCTGGAAGAAGGTAAAGCACCTGCTCCATTTTCCTTGGCTCGCTCTCCTCCGCAGCATCTTTCCTTCTGGATTTCCTTCAGTCCACCAGCCTTGAGAGGCACTAAGGAGATCATGAGCAAACCTGAGCTCAGCAGCACCCTGGGAAGCTCAGGCATAAGGGGGAGACCGGCTCTCACTGGCCAGCTCATCAGGGTCTGGATCTCCTCTGTATAACGAGCAAGCATCTGGCCCAGTGGCAGGGCCACCCTGTATCTACCCCTTCTACCTGCCATGTGCAGATGTAGATGAGACAGGTCTCAGAATGCTTTTCCAAGAAACATGAACTCCCAAGGAGGGCTACTGGAGCAAACCGAACCCCTTAAGAATAATTTTTCCAAGGTACAACATGCTCTTTTATTCTTAATATTTCTAAAGAGTAACAGAGTCCTTTGCACAACAAGACTGAAAGTAATACCTAAACCTGCAAAAGGCAGGGAGCTCAGATGTGCTCACAGCTCGGACACCTCACACACACCACGGTGCTAACTCTAGCAAAAGCTCAAGAAACATGGCACTGGTGTCTAGTGGGATTCTTCAAAGGAAGAGAATGCTCCCTCCTTTTACCAACTAGCAAAAGCTGGTTTTCAAAGTATCTGGATTTAATAATTTCCTTTTTGTGCCAACTACCCATCTTGCACGAGCTCCTTGGTCTTTGACGGCCATCATCTGCCTGGCCAGTTACTGCAACTTACAAATCAATGGTCTCTCAGCCACCAAGGTTACAGACCTCAGGCAAGGAAGAACCACAGCACAGCACCCTCCATCCTGCCCTGAAGGCACAAGAATGGGCAATGGCCCCTACTGGTGTTTATTTGTACAGCTACAAGTGAACCACACATAGATCCATGTGCATCCCCAACATCATGGCAACCATGTGTCTCTTCCTTCTACCTTCTACTTCAAGACCAATGGCCAACTTCCATGAACATTTCCACCTCCCAAGAGTTACAGCCAAGGCCTTAAAGACAATCCAAACACATGAATCCACAGGAAATGGCATCCACAATGGATGGATCAGGAAATAACCAATCGACATGGGTCCACGGCAGCCTCCGTGAGTCCCCCTAGGTCTGGCTCAATGGCCGCGCTGCTAAAACCATGGACCCCAACCCTAAGAGAGTCGGCACTCTCCCCAAGCAGAAAGATATAAACACCCGTGTCCCTACCTCAATCAGGAAGTCCCCAGTCCTCAGTCCGGCTTGCCATGCCACCCCTCCTTCATCCACGGACTCCAGGTACTGCAGGGCTGGGAACGCCGGCGTTGGCGTGAATTCTTCAATGGGTGTATCCGCTGGGAAGACAAGGAATACCTCAGTACAAGCCTGGGTGGTGTTTCCAGGTTGGCAGCCCCGGCCCCTCAAGGGCCCCTGAGAGAAAGGGGGTGTGTATGTCTCCCATTGGAAGTGGGTGCTCCAGGCCTGCTCTCCCCTGGGAAGGGCTTGCCGCTCACAGTCATGGGTCAACACCAACTCAAGCAATGAAGCCAACTGCATTTTGGTGCCACCATATCTCTTGGCCTTTCTGTTAAAAACACCGAATAATATGCTCTGCTGTACATGTCTTTATGTACATGCCTGTCATTTTCTTTAAAAGCATCAGTGACTAAACATTTTCAGTTCTAAAAATGGAAAAGTTCCCCCCATAACCACACACAGCTCCAGAAACACCACAATGAACCCTTTGCCAAATTTATATCTACGTAGACTCGCAACCAAGGGAATTCAACTTGGAGCATGGACAGATCATAACGCTGACCCAGTGGGTGGCTGCGGATTTGGAATCTGCTTACGAATTCTGTCTGCAGGGAGCCCGGCTCTCAGCGACCACTCTGCGGCCAGCACCCACGGGAAGGCTGGGCCCCCGCTCCTCAGCAGAGCTGAGCCTTGGTATCTGGGCCCCACATGGCTGCCGAGCAAAACTCCAGGGCAAGAGATGGACTCCCCTGGGTAGTTATGAGCAGCCAGGGGTGGGTGGGTGGGAAGATGAAGATGACCCCAGCAGGGGGAGGGGACAGAACATCACTCAGACAGTCATACACACACACACACACACGGGGACAGATTCATCTTTTCTTTCTCTATCTGGACAGATGGCTCCTGGGCAGCCTGAGTTTCGGGGCAGGTGGGGCTGCCGCCCAGGGAAGGAGGCCTTTCCTAGCTCAGGTGCAGGACCCGGCACAGCACAGAGCCTCTGACATGAAACTTACACATGGCTTACCCACACACGCGGTGGACAGATGTCTCCTCTCCTGGGGAGCTGATGCCATTTTGTTTTCTTTTGAAAGGGAAGCCCCCAAGTGAAGGGCTGGTGTGTGGGGGGGTGCACCGCCATGGGATGCATCCCCGGAGCCCCCCACCCCAGGCCACATGACGTGTACGCTGCCGGCTCAGTCCACGGCAGAGGGGACCATCTTGCCACATTTCCTTTGCAAAGTCACCTTAGAGACGGGCACACACAGACGCCGCCGCACTTGGAGCCAAAGCCCACTCCCAGAATGGGGCAGTTTCTAGATATCTGAAACTCAGCACCGGGTCATTCTGGATATCTGAGACCAGGAGCTCCAAATCCAGCCACAGTTGGGCTGAACTAAACCACAAAATATAGATTAAACCCACAATTAAAAAAACAAAACAAAACAAAAAAACGAGTGGGGGGAGGGAGAGAGAGACAGCGAGAGCTCGTTCAGAGCAATACTGTGTACAGAAAATTGAAAATATTCCTAAAGGAAGCCCCGATGTTTTCTGAGTACGGCAGAATATGTTAAAGAACATGGTTGTCTAGCAACCAAGTGCCCCCAGGAAGAAGGCTTCTTTCTGAGCCGGGGAGCATTTTCATACGGTGTGCACACACACACACACACACACACACACTCACTCACACTCACACAACATGGGAATGCACCCAGACTGGGAGCAGCCGCTCTTACCTTTCGCCCCTCGGAGCACGAATCCAAAACCCTCATTGTCCTTCTTCTGCAGGACCACTGTCTTCTCCTCGATAATGCAGTCACTGTAGAGAGAATTCCGGGGATAGCGACCATTATTGTAACCCGTCATCATCACCGTGGCTGATCCTCCGCCGGGGACGTTCATCATCATAGCCAATTAATCACCCTGCTCGCCGGATCCAGGCAGCATGGAGGAAACTAAGCAGCACAGGGAGCAGGAGGAGCGGAGGCAGCTGGGGGGGCCGGCGAACGGGATAGGCGGGCTCGGCACAATGGGGCTCGGAGGGGGGGGCCGGCAGAGGCAGAGCCGGAGCGGAGCCGAGCGAGCGAGCGAGCGGGAGGAAGGAGTCAGGCATGGTGGGGAGGCCGCCGAGCCATGGCAGCGCGGGCTGGCTCCGGGCACCCAGAGGCAAAGAAAGTAAGTGGCCCAGAGCTACCAGGCGCAGCAGAGCCAGGGCACCCAGGCTGATGCATCTTCCAGGGGAGCCCGCTGAAATCAGCCAGAGGAGAAATGAGGCAGCAGGTTTTTGGTTTTTTTTTTCTCCTTCTTCTTCCTGAAGGGGTTTTCAAAAATCAAATTCTATTTGCTCTCCGCACGAGCCGGCGCCGAGCGGCAGCGACCCCTCCCTCCCGGCCCAAATGAATGTGGTGTCCCGACAACCACCAGGGAGCCCACAATGCCACGGCAGCCTCTGCACGGCGTCATCCGGCACAGAGAAACTGCAGGCTGGCGGAGGGGGCGGCCGGGGCGCTGCCGGGGGGGGGCTCCTAGCAGGAGGAGGCAGGTCACTCCAGCGACACCAAAGCCATGGTGTTGAACGGCATGGTCTCCTTTAGGGGATGATGAGCCGTAGGGACAGGGAGCAGGGGGCTTGGGGGCTATCCCCTTGGACAGACGGCCTAAAGCCACACCGCCTGCCTCTTGGCACAGCATTTTTTTTTTTTTTAAAGGAAAGAAACCCAAAGGCTCCAACTTTGCTTCAGCTGCCAAAGCCTCCCATCATTTACAGTAAGGGCGCTTTGCCACATAACTGTCCACCCCTGGAGGCACCCGGGGGCACGGGACGGAAGTGGACTTCCTGGCGGGCCACACGGCCGGGGCTGAACGGTGGCCCTCCCTCTCCACCTTCCAGGGGCAGCCTCCCCCCAGGACTCGCTGCTGCCCCGGAAGTAAGTAAGTCGGCAGCTGGAAGGCCAGGCCACCGCGCAGGGAAGGAGGAGGGGCAGGATGCTATGTGGAGAGGCTTTCTCCAGGGTCCTAAGGGGCTGGCCAAGAGAGGGCTGCATGCCCGGGGTCCTGAGGAATTCAGCAGGCCCCTGGCTTGGAGCGGGAGACTGGGGGACGCAGCTAGCAAACAGCGGGAGCAACGTGCAGACAGGCTCGAAGTCACAGACAACTGAAGGTCAGCTTTGTCCAGCACTGGACTCACAGCCTGCAGGGAGCGCAGGGCCCCAGCATGCAGCCAACTGGGAGCAGTTCAGCCAACCCAGATCAGGCCCCAGGAGGACAAGGGACAGGGGTGCTTGGACAGAGCGATGGGCTGCTGAGAGTTTCCCAGCGTGCAGATGAGGCAGGGGAGCCTCAGAGAGGCTGGGGGACACAGCTGGAGAATGCACGCAGGTCCTGACCCAGTCCCGAGCTCCTGCCCTTGCGGCGGACAAGCATGCAACAGAACTTGCCAGGGTGACCCTGTCTTCCAAGAAAGGGCTGGCAGAGTGCAGACACTTACTTTCACAGCCGACAGCCCATGCAATTGGGGATGACGGGTCTAGAGTGGTCTAAGACTCGAGGAGGGGTTCTGTCCCGGTGCTCTTGCTCTGCCTGCTAGCCTGGGCACAGGGAGCCCCAGGGTCACATGGCTGGCCTGGCCTTTAGTAGGTGATGGGGCTCCCTAAAACCTCTAAACCTCGTCCTCGCATTACAAGGCGGCAAGAAGCCATGGGGCAACTGTGAGGTCAGATGGGGCAACTCCCAGGACGGTGTGGTGGGCCAAGGGAGCCCCAGGGAGCCATCAGCTGCCCTCAGAAATAGCAAAAGGCTGGCGGTTAGCCAGGACCTGGGGAACCACAAGGCAGGAGGAACTGGGGGCAGGCGGAAGCTCTGTAGTGAGCGGACCCTGTGCCCAGCTGACCACCTTCCTGTCTCCAGGAAGCCTCCCCCAACCAGGACGCAGACCTGGCCTGCCTTCCCACCTGCCTCGCTTCCCCCTGAACTCCTCAAGGGGGAGGGCCCTGGCCCGGTGGCTCCCTCGGGCACCGAGCAGGTGCCAGCCCTGCGACCCGCTTCTCTAGGGGAAGGCTCGTGAGGGCCCTGGCCGCTGTGCCCCACTTTCGCCCTCTGCATGAGTAGCTGCTGGCCAGCAGCCCCCGAAGCCCCAGAAAGACGATGCCTGCCCTGCGGGTCCTGAGCCCTATCTCCCCCGGGGGCACAAGCGGCCCCCGACACCCACCACCTGTCTTGCATTCCAGGCGGCAACCCTACCACGGGCTGACTCTGCCGGCAGGACCAAATGCCGCCTCAGGCTTCATGCGGCTTGCAGGCGACCGTACGTTTCCTCCCTGATGTCCCCCCACGATGGGGAGCTTGTTGGGGCCAGCGCAACAGCACCCCGCTGACTGCACGGGGGTGGTCTGCTGTGGGGGGCGGCGAGGGGTGGCACCGGCATTGCAGGGAACTCGGCTCCGATCCCAGCTGTGCTCTGACCCAAGGTCACTCTGACCTTCACATCCTCAGTGTCCCACTCTGCAAAATGGGATGAGGAGCAAAACACGCCCTGCGGGCCGAGGAGGAGTTGACGAAGTAACCTACAGCAGCCCAGGCATGCAGCACGTGTTAGTAACGGCGACCCTGCTCAGAGAGGGTTTGCACGTGCCAACGCCCCTCCTCCTCCTCTTCCCCGGGACCCCTCCCGGGCTAACGACGGAGCCCCTCTCTGAGCCCTCCCAGCGACTCCTCCCTCGCCGAAGCATGTCCTGACTCCCACTCGGGGCTGCCACCATCTTGCCCCCAATCCGTGTGGCTGCGTCCTGCTTGCTGAGCAAGCGCCAAACTCCTTAGTCTCCGATACGAAGAAGGGTTCCGGTCTCTTCCATCCTGCTTTACTTCAGGATCTAAGCAGCCCCCGGCCCCTGCCCCTCATGACCCCGTCTTATTTTTATTCACAGACAGACCTGGGTTTGAATCCCACCTCAGGCGTTTACCAACTCAGCTGCTCAGAGCCTCAGTGTCCCCACCTGCGAAGTAGAGGCAGTGATATTTGTCTGGCAAGCACTTTGGGGGGCAACTGGAACAAGGCCCCCTAACGGGGAAATGGCCGTCTCATGCCCAATCCCTTGGGAGACAGGGCTCCTGGACGGCATCACCCCAGACACCCGCAGTGCCCAGCAAAGGGTGCCACGCACCCATCACGTCCGTGGGCTACAGCAGAATGGGCGTGAACACAAGGTAGGGGTCGAGCTTGGGTGTGTCAGGGGAGGCGGCGAAGGAACACCAGCGGCCAGTGAAGGGTCTCAGTGAACACGCCTCCAACTGGGACAATCCCTGGATCCTGGGTTGCATCCAGAGGGCAGGAGCAGCTCAGCATCATGGAGTGCCTACTGCAGGCGGTGGGCTGGGCCCAGGCAGCCCGAGACACAAGCGGGAGGGAAGTCCCAGGCCATTAGAAGCGGACGGTCTTTGTAGCAAACCGTGAAAAGCAGCGGGAGATCCAAATGCAAGCGTTGTTCCCTTGAAACAGGAGCTCACGTCTAGTTTCATCCGAACGGCATAAACGCGCAGAGTTCCCTCTACCCCCACAAATCAGACTGGGCATTCCCACCCCCGGGCCTTTGGGAGGAACCTGCCTGGAGATGAGAAACTCTCAGAGGGCTCCTTAAGCTGGTTTATGAATCTAAAAGCTGTCTCAGGATGACAGCCATGGCCACACGCGGAAGCTGTGGCAGGCGGACGCGGCTTCTGCAAGCTGCCTCGGGAGCTGGGCTGAAGCCCCAGAAACCAGAAGCCATGAGGCCTCAGCCCGGCCAGCCTGGCCACGCACCAGCAGCCCTGCTTCCCAGATGCATCCCAAACGCATGGGAGCTGCCTTCACGGGGACACTGCCTTGGTGCCCACGTGGGCCCCACGCTGCTGAACTTGGTGCCACCTGGTCCCTGGGGACACGGCCTGGTGAAACCAGCAGCCCAGCCCTAGTGACCACCCTACACCCCTGCTTTGCATCTGCCCCCTGCCCCGGACTCCAGTCACTGCCCGCCTTCCTGCACGGTCCCCCCAGCTCGTTTTCACTCCCTGAAACGCTCTACCGTTGGCCTTGTCTTTTACCCAAGTGCTCATACATGGGCCCTTCACGCCTCACTGCCTTGTGCTCTGTGTTCCCTTTGCCTGCCATGCCCTCCCCACCACTGGTCACTCACAGGCTCTCTGCCCTAGGCGAAGCCATCCCAAACCCTCCCAACGACAGTCAATGTCACACATTCTCTCCCCAAGGGTGCCTTCGAGCCGGGCCCAAGCCTCTGAGGGGACCCTTCTCACCCACTAACCCATCAACTGTGGGCTTCTTGGGAGCAAACATCAATGCCTTGTTCCTCTCTGAATCTCCCTAAGTGGCACAATGCCTATTCTTGGTGAGATTCTACCTGGGTTTGTTGGCTACACAAAAAAAACGTTACCTAGACGTGCTGTCTTCAAATGTGTTTTCTGAATAGGGTGGGAAGGCACTTTAATGAACACAAAACATCCCCTTCTTTGCCAGTTTCCTATAGCAGGAGCTGTAGAAGGCAAAGGGGCGGGCATCTAGCCCCAGCAAGTACAGCTGTGCCGGCTGCGCCCAGTGTGACTACGGAGGGTACCATTTACGTGATGGCCATCACAGAACCCTGTATTCATTAGGGTTATTTGGGCACAGATGGAAGTAAAGTGCCTTGAGGAAGCGGCAAGCAACTTTTTCTAGTTCGTACAAAGATGGAATATAGGCCATTAGCTGCCTTGAAGAATGTAAGAGGTATCCACAGAGACCCACATCAACACTGGGAGACGGCTCCATTTCGAAGCTCTCCTGGGAGCCACGTGGCAAAGACCACGAAAGGTTTCCGTGTTCTCACTCACCCAGCAGTCCCACTGCCCACCACAGTAGAGTTTACTGAACTCACTTGGAACAAGACAAGAGGATCATGGAAATCAGGGCTGGCCACACAGTGGGCCCCGAGTCCCCACGCCACTGGCGGGTCCGAACATACTCCTCCTGGCGTCTGACCCACAAGACCATAGGTGTCCAGGCATCAAGTGGCTTCAACTGTGGCCCAAGGTCCACTTTCTCCCAGCGGGTCCTGCCACGGACCTACAGGGGAGGCAGCCGTTCACCTGGTCCGGGAGGAAGCAGGTGCCAAGGATGTCTGCTAGCGTATTTAGGATTCGTTAGTCCCGAACAAGCTCCCTTGGCAGCGGCACCTGATCCCGGAGGAGGGAGAGTCACAGGAAGCCAGGCCTGGGGTGGCTGAGATGTGCGAGCACGCAGAGAAGGATCACGGCGCGCATTTTAACCTCGAGCACAGGACTGTTGGGGTAGACCAGATGGCTTCACCCAGAGCCCTCCGGACCTGGGCTAGGATGGGACCATCAGGTCAGATAGCTACATTTCTTCCCTGCTCCACCGGGACTGGGTTTTGGTGTAGGGCTGAATGAAGTTCAGGAGCAGCCAGGACCAGGGGCTAAGCTACATTCATTAGCATACGAATGCAGCCATAACTCACTGAGTACCTACTAAGTGCCAGGGGATGGACTGGATACTTGGCACTTTGCGGAGACCAAACCAGGCCCAGTCTGGCCCTTACGGAGACGTCAGGTGTGGTGTGTTGAATGGTGGCCCCGCAGAAGATGTGCTCAAATCCTAACTTCCCGGGCCCAGGACACGTGCCCTTGTTTGGAGACAGGTCTTCGCAAATGTGTTTAGTTAAGGATCTCAAGATGAGATCCCCCCCCTGGATTTAGTGAGGGCCCTAAAACCAACAACCGGTCCTTTTAAGGGAAAAGAGAGGGAGATTTGGGGCACAGAGGCACCTGGGTCAGAGAAGCCAGGTGAAGACAGACAGAAGCAGAGATTGGAGGGATGCAGCCACAGACCAAGGAACACCAAGGATTTCTGGCAAACGCTGGAAGCTGGAAGAGCTGTGGTAGGACCCCCCCCCCCCCCCTTGGAGGGACACAGCCCTGCCGACACCGTGAGCTCAGACTTCCAGCCTCCAGAACTGGGGAGAATGCATTTCTGTATCCTCAGCCCATGGTCATTTGTTACAGAAGCCTCGGGAAACTCTTACAACGGGCAAGCGGGAAGACAAGTATTAACTCCGACAGTCACAGGAGTGTGCAGGATACGGTGTTGCGAGAACCAGGCTGGGGGACTTCCTGTAGGAGGAGGGCTGATGCAGGAGCAGGCGTGAATGGGTCACAAGGCTAGAGAGGTAAGAGGAAGAGGAGAACATTCCAGAAGGAGGTGGGACTACATGATAAACATTTGGCGGCACACCAGAGAGAGGCCAATCACACAGGGCCGTGGGTGTCAGCTGCCTGCCCACCCAGGGCCAGGTCCAGGGAATGCAGCTGGGTGGCGAGAGGCTGGGGTGCAGGCCCGGGGCAGCCCCTGCTCGTCCCCAGTGTCACCCAAGAAGGCTACAACGAGAGAACACCACAGTTCCACCTTCTTCCACTAGCCCTTTGTGGCCAGGCCTGCGTCGTGCTGGATTGACCCAGGGGTGACTTGCACAGTGACAGGAATGTCCGACAACCACGTTCCACGATTCATGCCCAGGGTCATCTGCTGGTGCTGCTGGTCACACCTGTCCCAAGCCACCAGCGTGAACCGGATGTCAGACGAGGCACCAAGGCGGGAGGGCGCTGTGCCCGGAGTCAGCAGGAGTGGGCACACACAGACAGGGGGACATGCCGTGAGTCGGGCGGGCTGACCCCCTTCGGGGCTGCGGGAGCGGCGGGGAGGGGTGCAGAGCTGCCGGCTGGGAGGCAGCAGGGACGTTTCAGCAATCAGGCCCTACAACCCAGCCCCTGGTGGCCTCAACGCTTTGTGAGGTCCCACAGACATGCTTGTGACCTGGAAAACAAAATCCACCGGCCGTGAAATCCGAAGAGCAAACAGCCACATGAAAATCGGTCCGTGCTTAATTGAGTGTCTCTGAAATCTAACGTGGAGTCAACCTCATTACTCATTAAGTTTTGTATCCACAAACATATCACTGCACGCAAAAACCACGGGCAAGTCGGATCTTCTCAGTTTGAAAGAATTTTTGGGTACGTGGCTGAGGGCAAAGAATTCGCAGGAGCCTCAGGGGAATTACCGCAAGGAGCTACTCACAGGCACACGGGTTCAACGGCAAAATTCCCCAGGTCATTGCAGAGCTTTTCCCCAGCGAGGTCCACCGCACGTGGGCCGTACATACGGTGGCGGGTCTGGGCTGGGACCGCTGCAGCAGTGGTGGGGGCCCTGGGAGGACTCCCGTTAGGGAGGCTGGTGCATTTATCGCAAGGAGCGGTTGTGGGGGCGTCCCCGCCCTCTCCAGGGCAGTGAAACAGAAGCCCGAGAGAAGCCTCGTCTCGGTCACTCCCCTGGTGAACACATTTCGGTGACAGCTTGATGCAGGCAGGAACTGGGACACTATTAGAAAGAGGGACCTCCAGGGATCGGGAATGACAGTGGCTGTCCTAGAAATTTCCAGGCTCTGCCAATCAGGAAGGATGAGGCTACACAGAGAGCCCGTCAGCTCCGCTGAGGGGGGGTGCCTGTGACCTCAACAGGTGTCCCAGCTGCACAGAGATGCCAGGCGCGGGCAGGCGGCCCAGATCACCACGGTGGTGCTGACTCTAGGGCGGCACAGAGGGCCGCTCCATGGGCGGGCAGGGGCAGAGCCGGGGCTCATCCCTGGAAAGGCCTGGCAGCCGCAAGCAAGCGGGGGGGCGGTGTTCCCCGAGTCATCTGTCACTTGCCGCTAAGCTGCTGCCTCTCAGCCCTTGTCCACGCTCGCTGCCACTCCCTGCATCCTGCTTCCTGCTTCCTGGCCGGGGAGTACCTGGTGTTGCCCTCTTGCCTCCCCCGCCCCACGCAAGCAGGAGGCTGCCGTAATTCCCGGGCGAGATGAAGCCCACGTTCGGTGCCATCTTGGTGTTCTGAGACACAGCCTGTGCACGGCCTCTTACGTCACGTGCAGGAAGTTAGGAGTGTGGCAATTCATTCACAACTGACGCTGCTCCTGGCTCCTGAGAGCCCATCTTGCTCCACGGGCAGGGAGGCGGCATCTCACGGGGCACCGGTGAGGACATGGGCTCCGTCCCCATGGAGCCCACACACCCACTCAGCAGAGATGCACTCATACAGGAGGATCTGTGGCTCCAGATCGGCGATTACGAAAACACCCTGCCTGGTGTTCCTCCTCATCGCTAACATGATAAGCAATACAAGTTTTTCCTAATAGAAACAATAATGTGCAAAGAACTTGATTCAAATTAAATTGTCTCATTACTTTGTAATATATCACCCAAAAGCATTTCCTAAGTACTAGCAGGCATGTTACCTGCCAAGAGCGGCTGGTGCAGAAGACAAAGACAAAGCCGAAATGCGAACAAAATAACGACGGGAGGTGGTCATCGCTCCCTGCGGAGAGGAAAGGAGATGGGGTCTAAGAGGGAAGACGGCCGCCTTGGAACGGGAAAGGCTCAGGTGGGGACCCCAGCTGGAAGTGGGGCCTTGGACAGGACCCTCGCCCACACTGGGCTTGGGTTTTCCTGTCTGTAAGATGGAAAATTAGAATATTCCAGTAGGCACTTGACGCTTCCTGACTCAGAACGAAGCCTGAACCCGGGACTCTCACGTACGATCTGCGAGCAGATGGGGTGACCCAGTGCTCTGGGCAGCCCAGGACACAGGGAGCTTTCGGTTTTTAAAACCAGGCTGAGGGGCGCCTGGGTGGCTCAGTCGTTAAGCGTCTGCCTTCGGCTCAGGTCATGATCCCAGGGTCCTGGGATTGAGTCCCACATCGGGCTCCCTGCTCCGCAGGAAGCCTGCTTCTCCCTCTCCCACTCCCCCTGCTTGTGTTCCCTCTCTCGCTGTGTCTCTCTCTCTCAAACAAATAAATAAAATCTTTAAAAAATAAAAATAAAAAAATAATAAAAATAAAACCAGGCTGGACCTGGCCAAGCTGGGAGGAGCTGGGTGCCCCCCTCCATCACTGCCTGCAGGAGGGCATGGCACCCACAGCTCCATGAAACCTTCTCCCACGGTCTACCTCCGCCCCCGTCCTGGCCCAGCGGGCAGTGGGATCATTCACGGTGGAGAGTCCATGAAGCTGGAGGGGGACGGTCTGCCTAGGGCCACACGGCTCAGCCAGTAGCAAGTCCAACTTGTAAACCTTTGCCTTTGGTCCCAAACTGAATATTTTTTTAAAAAACAAAAAGTCAGGGGAACAGTACAACCGCCTGACATTTCGCTAGGAGTGCGGAAGGGGGCTGTTTATGACTTTTCTTCCTGTGGTAATTACAGCAAGAGGCCAGGCCTGCCCCATCTGTTGGTCTTGAAACTCACCCAGAAAGACCACACTGAGTGGGCTATGGGCAAACCATTCCCAAGTCCCTCAGGGAGTGGTGGACTGACGTTGTCCACAGCTCTAACACTGGAAGCTGTGTCCTTCCGTGGGAGCCAGACCGAACGTAGGCATGACCCTCCTGGCTTTGGAGAGGGGTGATGAACTTGGGCTGGGTGAGGGGCTTGGGGGCCCACCTGGCCAACCAGACAGCACTGACCTCTAAGGTGAGAGGGCATGAGACACCCAGACCAGGCCCCGGCTGGAGGGTAGGGTCTGGCCATTGCTACCGTCTACCCCCAGACCACCAATCTCTTCCCATAGAATATCTTGTTTCTGTTCCCAGGGCTAATGCTTATAGAAGAGGTTGCCTTCACCAAAGGGGCAGTTCTAAAGTTGCTCAGAGTTTGAAATAGACACATTTTCACGGGGAGCACCTGCGTAAGTCCTTCGAAAGGGGCTCTGCAAACATTCTGGATCAGGGGTTGTCAAACTCCTTCTGTAAAGGGCCAGAGAGTAAATATTTCAAGCTTTGCAGGCTCTATGGTTCCTGTTACAGCTACTCACTCTGCTGCTTGTGGCTCAAGGGCAGTCACGACACTATGTACATCAACCGGTGGGGCTGTGTTCCAATAAAACTTTATTGACAACAAGCAGCAGTGGGTCAGATTTGGTCCTGGGGCCATAGGCTCTAAAATCCTGGCCCAAATGTTCTAAAGCCACTTGAATTGACACAAACGATACGTGTACTTGAGTGCCTCAAAATAACTCCCCTGTGACCACATATCACAAAAGCCGGGAAAAGTCTTAATCCTCCTACACAAGCCATACTTACATCACTGTATACAAGTACCTAGTTTGACACGACATCTGAGCTTCAGAAAAGACCTAAGGAAAACACTTTTTAGAAATGAGGTCATCTGTCAGATGCCCTAGAAAGACTCAGAAAGATCATATGGAGAATCTTCCCTGAAACACAAAGAAACATGCCCCTCCTCACGAGCAAAGCCAAAGCTAAGGAGGCCCAGCAGCTAAGAATTGGGGCTTGAACGTGTGTGTGAACGTTCTACTGTTCAACAGCATGGTTAGTTAGGTAGGGGCCATGCTTTCCAATCCCCATTTCAATTAGTTGGCCATCTGCCCCATGAGAAGGTCTTCTGGGGCACGGCAAAAGCGTGCGGTTCTTGGAACACACCCTGCATGCTTGCTGTAAGTCAAACTCCTATTCATTCCTCAAAGCCCACTTCAGCAGCCACCACCTCCGGGAGAGCCCTGTCCCTCCCACGTGCCCGCTTCCTGGTGCTTCCCCCAGTCGCTTCCCGCTATGGCGGCAGGAGGAGTCAGAGACTTACTCTCTCAGCCTCCCTTGCCATTATGGATGGTCACAGGATGTGCTTTAGGCCCATGAAACTCGAGGGCAAGTCTCCAGGGCCCTCTGGGTAAGATTTTACTTGTGGGAGAGATTTAGAGGGGAGGCTTCCTACTGCCTTTTCTTCCCCTAAATCCTTGCTTGGGATTTGCTCTGAGGGCACGTGCTGCCATGAGGGAGAGGCCAAGAGGCTTGCAGAGATGCCGCTGAGCCATGGAGCGGCTCCTAGACGTGCCCTCCTTCAGGCTTGCCACGGACACCTCGGCCACTGTGAGTGGGTCCTTGTTCTTTGCAGCCAGAAGCTTCCTAATGGACATGGAACATGAGCAGAGCATGAGCTGGAGCAGAGAGGGTGGGGAGGTTGCCTGTCAATGAGAAGATCCGAGCAAATGACCAGAATCGGATGCTAAGACTTTCCAATAAATCAAGCAGCCTGCAAGCTCTGTTCTGGGCGGGAAAGCCTCATCCAGACCCCTTCTTCTCCGAGGACTGCTCATTAGCTGCAAGGACTCAGGATGCCCTGGTGACACAGACCCGAGGCCCCGCACCACCTTCTATTTCCCAGGGGAAGATTTAATTACAGCCCCTCATCTCAGATTGACTCAGTTCAGAAAGTGGAGGCTACCGAGAGGTGGTTTTCATGATCTCAGCCAAGACTGGTGTGCTGTCGACCACGCAAGGACTCCGAAAACACCCCAGCTGCTCCTCGGTCTGTGGCAAAGCTCGTGCGCTGTGTGGCGGGGACAGACAGACACAGCGGACGTGGGAACCTTCTAAAGCTCCTGCTGGAGTAAAGGATGTTAGACAGATGGGAGCTTCGCCCCGGTGTGGACCGGCCCCTTTGACTGACAGAAGGGAAAACTGGGCCAAGGCCTGCACCTGACCAAGTCGATGGCAGGGCGAGGACTCTGCATCTTCTAACGCATCCTGCAGCCTCTGTGGCCAACGTGGCCAACTGATGGGCTTTCAGTTCTGGAAAAGCGACCGAAATGGAAAGTGTTTGCGGTTCCGCTTGCCTAGCTGAGCGGCATGTGTCTTCCTCTTGAAATCAGCAAGTGTCACTGAGCCTTCTCTCTCCTGCACGTCCCAGGATGCTTGGTGCTTCCCACTGGGCCACCACACACGACCCCGGAAGTCCTCCTGGCCCAGGCAGGGTTCAGAGGTCAGACTCCTCTAGAGCCGGAGAGACGCCCCTACGCTCTGTTCCCCATAAGCCACTGTTGCTTGCACTCACTTCTGCCCGTGAGCTGTTCCCCAAGGAAGAAGCCATCTTACAGAGCAGGCTTTTGTCCCCAGCTGTGTGTCCCTCTTCTGTGCAGGATGCGCCCCTCCATCTGCTCCCTGCCATGCCTCTGCCTGAGTTATCAGGGCCATTTCCCACGGCATCTGGATAGAGCTGTCGGCGTAGGAAGTTGGCGAATCCTCCAGAGACGTAAGTCAGCCTGGCCGCCAGGCTGCAGATGGTCTGCGTTTCCAGGGGGCTTCCAGGAGTCTCCCCTTAACGTCCCAGTTCTTCGGGATTTCCCGATCGCCCGCCCCCTGCCACGTGCCTCATTATTCTTTATTAAAGCTGGAGTCCCAGCACATGGCTGGCCATTCCAGGCCATCCGTCTTGTCCTCCTTTGTGCTGGGGCTGCCGACCTGCTCCTCGCCGCTCCGGCAGTGGTTCGGTGGTTTCCACCTGCCCCGACCAGATCCTTTCTCAACCACACTCTGGTTCCAGGTGCCTGTCTCCAAGGCCAGGCTACATCTGTATTTGTCCTCCTCCCTCCCTATCTTTAATAGCCAGCCCGGCTTCTGCTCCCCATTTACTATCCCCTTTCCCTAAATGCCCCAACACTGACGCTCCTCGGTCAGAGGATCTCAGGATGTCTGAGTTTATCGAAGCTGAATGACACTCACTAGAACTTCCCTCCCTCCTCTGCTCCCCCTGCCCCACTATTGAGAACACCACCGGTCAGCAGCAGGTGCCGAGACGCACTGATCGGTGCGAGTGGGGATGATCCTACGGCCCCATCTTCACAACATGCCCGGCACCATGTGAAGCACCCAAGCCATCCTGTCTCTCACATAACAAACCTAGGAGGAAGGCACTGTCTTCTTTCCCACTTTATAGACGAGAAAGCTGGGGCTCAGAGAGGTTTGGGGACTAGCTGAAGGTCACATAGCTGGCATGGGGCAGAGCTGGGCATCCACCTGAGGTGCGTGGCAGCAGAGTACTGCCTTTGCTTGCAAGGAGCCAGGTCCTCCCCGAGCACAGGGGAGGCCGGTCCTTTACCCATGGAGGGAGGACACGGGGCTCCTCCCTGGGCCCCCAGCGCCCTCTTTTGAAATGTGCATAGTCTGGGGTAGCTCCTCCACGCCCAGCAGGACTTGGAGCCTGAGGCCTACCTCCTGTCCTTCCCCTGTGCCTGGGGAGAAGTGCGACCAGAGCCTTACTCCCGGAGCAGAGAGGGAGTTGGTTAGGATGGGATGTTGCCTCCCCTGAAATGCCTCCCTGCCTGTTCCAGCCACCTGCCCCAGGCCATTAGTCTGTCCCGTCCACCCCACAGCATCGATGAGAGCTGAAATGATGTCCTCGCTTTCCCACATGTCCCTGGAGCACCCCCCCGCCCCCCGCCCACACTAGGACGGGGACCTCGGGAGGGCAGGGTGCTGTCCGTCCTGCTGGCCACGCACCCCTTGGGGCCTGGAACGGTGCTGGCACACCGTGGGCACAGAGATTTCTTCCGTTGGTGACCTCAGGGGGTCCCCTCTCAGAGCCTCAGCCTGGCCCCAGAGCTTCCCTCTGCTGTGGATGTGGGGTCCACCACTGCCTGCCACCCCACCCTGGCGCCTTGTGCAAGTCAGAACAGGTGGCCCTCCCTCAGGCCCTGACTTCCGTCTGCAACACGCACGAGATCCACTTCCAAATCCACAGGGCCCAGGGTGTGTGAGTTCTGCCTCTGGGGGCCGAACAACCTCCCCCCCCACCACCCCCCGACCCGGGAGCCTTGCTCTTCAGGCCTTAGCTTGAGGCCGGCAGGCGAAGGGGCTGGGAGCGCAAGCGGGGGCAGTAGGTGGGTTTCGGTCCCGGTGCTCATCTGGGTGCTCGGGTGACCATATGTGTGGGGGCGTGGCGGCCGGAGAGCGTTCCCCCAAATGCATGTCCACCCCAAACGTGCAATGTGACTTCTTTGGAAATAGGATCTTTCGGATGTACTTAAGGGAAGGGCTGAGGACAGATCATCCTGGATTTGGGGAAGAGGGGCCCTAAACCCAATGATAGGCACCCTTGCAAGAGACAGAGGAGGAGAGACAGAGAGGAGGAAAAAATGTGGTATGAAGTCGGAGGCAGACGCTGAAGGGACGGGGCCACAGCCCAGGGACACGGGGCCCCGGAAGCTGGAAGACACAGGAAGGCTCCTACCCCAGGGCCTCCAGAGGGAGTGTGGCCCAGCAGCACTTTGATTTAGGACTTCTGGCCTCCGGAACTGGGAGAGGACAAGTTTGTGCTGTCTAAGCTGCCCCGTGTGTGGTCATCTGCAGGGCAGCCCGGACACTCATCAGAGAGTAAGTGGCAGGAGTACGGTTCCGCCCCTGCACAGGCTGCCCAGAGAGGATCCACAGGCGCTGGAGGCCGACGCCAGGCAGCAACCTCCTGTGCAGGTGCTGGGGCCCTGTCCACAGAGATGGCCGTGAGAGCTCCCCCAGGTCTCTAGAGGTTCCTGGGATGGCCAGCCCTGTGGCCTGTTGTGGCCGGCTCCCCAGCAGGGCAGTGGTGTGGAGGAGCACCTTCCTGAGTGAGGGGCAGGCAGGGCATCACCCTGACCTCCTGTTGGTCAACGGTGACCTTGCTCCTCGTGCCATCTGGGTTCAGCCTCAGCGGGCCCAGCACCGCCCTGTGTGTCCTGGACGCAGGGTGGGCTCTGGGCTGGGGCCTGGGTGGCAGCAAACCCTTGCCCTCCTCCAGGGCGGCCCCAGCATGGCCTCATAGCCGTGGGGCGTCCTGGCTTTTCCAGCAGGCACACGAGCACAAGCCTCATCCCCTCTCCCACAAGCCTCTGGAAATGACTTGGGGTCCCACGGAGGCCAATGTGTGGGGTTGGGGACAGCGGGCACAATCTGGGAGAGGAGCTGGAGTACCCGGGCCAGGAGAAAGCAGAACAGAACTCCCGCAGCCTCAGCTTCTCCCTCTGTGAAGTGGGCTGTCACTCCGGACTGGGGGGGTGACTTACTCAAGGCTGACACTGATGAGCACCACCTGTCCCGGTGTCCGTTCTCACGGCCCCACGTCACAGTGTGTGCAGCGCTCACGAACGCCCTGTACTAGGTTTGCTTTAGCAGCAACTGGACACGAGCCCGGAGGCTTCCAGAACACAGGGCTTCTGCTGCACGGCGGGAGTCGGCAGCCTCTCTGGCTAAAATGGTGTTGCAAGGTGGCCCCCGGGGCGAGGTGGGGGGAGGGCACCTGCTTCTTGCCCTTCCAGGTTTCTGGAGGCGGCCTGCAGTCCTTGGCTCGTGGCCCCTCCCCCATCACTCCGACCCCTGGTCCTTCATCACGTCTCCCTTCCCTCGGCTTCCGACCCTCCTTCATCCTAACGAGGACTCTTGTGATCACATTGGGCCCACCCCATATGCCAGGATCATTTTCCAACCTTAAGGTCAGCGGATCCCCTGCAAGGTCCCCTGTGCAACCCTAAAGCCCCTTGAGCATGCGTCATGTTCACATCCCGGAATTAGGATGTGGGCGTCTCCGGGGGGGGGGGTCACTGTTCAGTGACCACGCCATCCCAGCCCCTCCGCCCCACCCCATCCCCCGTGAGACAGTGAGACAGACCAGGCTCGTAATGCAGGCTGGGGGTGTTTTCACCAAACCTCGCTGATGATGGGGTGACTCATCACATCCCAGGCACTGCCCCGGTGGTGACGCTGAGGGTGGAGGAGCCCGTTGGCATGGGTACCACGGAACAAGCAGACAGGTAGTGTGGCGCAAACCTTCGAGCGTTCCCCGGGACGTGGAGGAACAAAGCCTGGTCAGTAATGAGCCCGCACGCAACAACCACCAACGGGCAGGGGGCTCTGCGCGCACCTGCCCTGACCGGCAAGGGAACCGGGCGGGGGTGTCGGCTGCTCAGGGGCATTTTGGTTTTTCTCCCCTGGAGCCGGCACCAGATCCACCTAAGCCCTGTGTGCGCCTTCATGCTGGGGGCCTCTCCTCTTGGCCAGCTTCGACCCTGGAAAGCGCCAAGTCAACGCCTTTGGCTTTGGTGCCTCGAGGAGGAGTCAGGAAACACTGTGTAAGGCCCAGCCCAAACCCAACATGCGATGTGACAAATCCAGCTGGGGCTGGCAGGAGCCTCGTCTTGCAAGGGTGGAGTCCATCAGATTCTCGGGGCAAAAACTAATTGGATAAAGATGAACCTCGGACCCCCTGGGGAGTTCTCCACAAGGGCTGAGAGGAGCTCATCCTGCATGTCCATCCCACGACCATGCCGGGGCTGGACCTGCCTGCGGAGGGGTCTGTATGTATCAGTCCCTCCGGGGAGACACAGCCCTTTACCTGGGAGCAGTGAGGGGGTTTCCCCGATCATTCTATTCCCACCTGCACAGTCCTCTTTGGTTTAAGAAGTGGTCCCTAACACAGTGACCTGGGGTGGGGGCAGGAAGAGGCGGATGCGTGCCCCTCAGAGAAAACCCATCCTTTCTTGGTCTGCGCCTCCCGGCTCCTGGTTTTTGTACAGAAACCCCCTCTCGATGTCTTGCACATGCAGGGCTCTGTTTGCTGCACAGTGCGAGTGCTGATGGCCAAACGTCACCCGGATTTATAAAAAGAGGTTCGGGGCATGTTGAGACTGAAAGGTACCAGAACACCTGGGATGTGGCAGGCATCGTCCCACTTGAGGGGCGGTTGCTTTTCCGTGTGGCAGAAACAGGAAACAGGAGCTCAACGACCTTGGGACAGCGTGAGCCAGGCCTCTCCAAGGGCGAATGGCTGAGAGGCTGCAGGACCCCATCTGATGGAAGGACGCTGTCGGGAGCACTGCGAGGTGTCGGGGGATGGCAGTGCGGCACCCAGCTGCCTCCTGGGAGGAGGCCAGCCGGGGAAGAGGAAGGACGAGGTCATCCCCGTGCACGGACGGGGGCTGGACACCACGCGGCAAGTGCGGAAGCAGGGCCGTGTGTGGGGTGCCCGCTGTGACCTCACATTCGCAGGAAAGGTCGCCAGGGCATTGCAAGAGGGCTGGCGGGCACAGCCAGCCCCAAGAGTGACCGCTTTGGAGCAGTGGGGCGGGGGGGGGGGGGAGATATGTACTTCACACGCTTCTACGTTCTCTGAAGGTCTCCAGACGGTTCTCTAGAAAGCCACTGACAGTGGGAGGGAGGCGGCAGGAGGAAGGAAGCCTGGAGCTCTTGTTCCCACAGGCGGGGCGGTGGCCCGGGAGAGGCGGAGGGTGGAGGAAGAAGAAAGCATGAAAGGAGAGCTCCCCTGTCTCAGGAAGACGTGATGGGAGGACATGCACTCGCCGGAGGGCGGGGTCAGTCCAGGGGCTTCGTGTCCTCACCCAGCTAAGGGTCTGGGGTCGGGGGCTGCAGCACAGGCAAGGACATGGGATTCCAGGGGGCAACAGTGGAGGGGGCGAGGCCGGGCCTCAGAGGAGGGGGGCACGGGGCAACCTCAGGCGTGGTCCTGCCCCTCCACCCCAGCACCCCTGCCTCCCGCCTTAGCTCCCCAGGTCTCTGGTGAACCTTCCCAGTGCGGTCCACTTGATGCAGCATCCTGTCCTTCCCCCTGCCCTCCTGCCCCTACATTTCTGCATCTGCCACCAAACATGTCACCCTCCAACCCTGTGTGTTTTTGCATGTGCGCGGGGACTTTCCTGCTCATTCCCACCTGCACCTGCGCCCGCGCGCTGCAGGAGGGCCCCAGGGTGGCTCCAAACAGCAGAAATGATTGTCTCACAGTCCTGGAGGCCAGAAGCCCGGTATCTGTTGTCCCTGGACCTAAACCAAGGTGATGGCAGGGTGCTCCCTTCCAGGGACCCTAGGGGAGGCGCCTTCTGGCCTCTTCTAGCTTCTGGGGCCCCGGGCATCCCTCCCGACTTCTCTGCCTCCATGATCACGTGGCCACTCCTGTTCACATAATCTCCCTCTGCCTCTCTCGTAAGGACAGCTGGGCTGGCATGCAGGGCCCACCTGGATTAGCCAAGATAATCTCCCTATCTCAAGAACCATAACTTAATCATGTCTGCAAAGACTTCCCCACGTTATTTTTTGCCATATAAGCTGATGCTCACGGGTTCCAGGGCATCGTTGGGGGCCATTATTCAGCTGACTGGACATGCCAATCACTTAGAACAGAATCTTCCAACACTTGACACATAGTTTCTCAATGAATGCTTGAGAAGAGAGGCACAAAATCCTGTCCATGATCCTCCCTCTTGGTACCCATGTCCCCCTCTCCCGGGGTCTTTACCCATCGCTCCTGAAACATGGGAAAGCAGCTCCCAGAACCCGATGCCACGCGTGGTCAAAGACCCACGCCCTGGGTTTCTGAGACGGTCTGACTCGTTATGTCACATGGTCCCCTACCAGGGAGGTGCGGGCCGTGCGGAGAAGGTGGGGGCAGGAGACAGGCATGCCCCAACTCCCAGTGCCCCTGCTCGGTCATTCCAGGAGGAGGCCAGGTGCCTCTCTGCCTCGGTGTCCCCCTCAAGAACAAGCAGCTCTAAATGCACGCATGGGAAGAGGGTGGAAAGAGGTAAGGCATGTGTGATTTCATGACTGGTTACACTGTGTGTGGAACGTTGAAGCTAAGGACCCCAACCCTTCCTCAGTATGCAACTCACACCCCTGTCCTTGATCCTAGCCATGCCCTGAGGGGGTGCTGCCAGGGGACCCCCGCCTTCCCACGCAAGAGACCCAGACACTTGGCAAAAAAAAGTGATTTAGGCACGGAAAGAAGCCACACTTCCAAAACACGGGGCGAGGAAAGCTCCCGACCTCCTGCGGGATCCCGGCTGTGCAAGCCCTCTGCCAACCTTTGGAGCTCACTTCCCCTGCCTCCTGGCCCTGTGCCAGAACAGCCCTCTGCCCACCCCATCTCCTCCCCTTCGCGCGTTCCCGAGCCCCTGCTCATCCCTCCTCCACAGGCCAACTGCAGGCCAGGAACCTGGGAACATGATGGCACCATCTGCCATGCCAGGCTTTCGGCCACCATGTCAGCCTCCACCTTGACCTTGACTCTCGGAGTCGGGCTGGAATCAGCACGTGCCCCGAGGAGCCGAGACCCCAAGTGCTGGCTGGCAGCCACCCAGGGGTGCCTCCAGGGGTCCTGGAGCTGCTGGGACCACCTCCTGAGGCAGGAGGGGCACAGCAGGTTTCTCTAAGCTGCTCCCCCCTGAAGCCCCCGACGGGCCACGTTTGTGCCCATCTCCTGGGGGCTGAGACGGGCGCCTGGCACTGCCTTCTGTCCCTGCCCTTCCTGCCCTGTGCTGCTGCACCAGGCTGCCCGTGGCCTGCTCCTGCAGACCAGACAGACCTTTAGGAAAAGATGGGTTATTTTCTTTTTCAGAAAAACCGAGGTGCAACTGACACAACATAAAACTAACCATTTTCAACTGAACACTTCAGTTCATGTTTAGAGCATTCATAGCACTGTGCCACCACCACCTCTCGCTCCACAACATTCTTACCACCCCAGGAGACCCCACACCTGTCAAACAAGCACGCCCAGTGGGGTCATTCTTGAAGATGCAAGGGAAGAACGGGCCCTCACTGAACATAGTATATCAAACGTGGTCATAATATGCCTCTACATTAGGAAAGTCCCTTGAATCCCAGTGAGACGGAGACTGAGCGCCCCTGGCCTGGGTTCAAACCTCGACCCTCCCCTCTGCACAGCTTCCTCCTCTGTAAAGTGGAGGGCACGAACGCGTCCCTGCTTGTAGGGCTGGGATGAGGAATGGGTGTGGAGAAGAGCGTGCAGAATGAGTCACGGAGCAAAAAGGAATTGCCCGGCCTCAGTTTCCCCATCTGGGAATGGAGACAAAGTCACCTACCTCCCAGGAAGTGTGAGGTCCAGAAGCAAGAAGCCCTGGAAAGTGCGCTGCATGTAGTAGGTGCTCAATGTGTTGGCCCTGTGTTGGGGGAGGGGCTCAGGCAGAGGCTGCCCAGGTGCCCCAGGGACCAGTCAGGGGAGGGAGGACTTGAGAGGCAGCCCCGCATCCACCCCCATGATGTGGAACCCGAGGCTGAGAGCCGGGAGGAAGGACGGAGCTGCCCCTGCAGGCCTACTCTGTGCAGGGCCCCCATGAATGCTTTGTGTGCAGTGATCACAGTATCCCCAGTGGGGTGTGGATGAGGAGCCTGAGGTCCAGGTGGGGAGGTTGCCCGCCCACTTCTCCCAGCCGGGAGGGCCAACAGCACCAGAGCCCGGACCCGGAAGCACTCCGGTGCCACACGGCTGGCTCTCCACTGCGCTCTCAAGGCCACGCCTGGGACTGGCTCACGGTGTGACACAGGGGAGGCTGGACAAGCCCCCCAGATGGGCCTCCTGACTTCCTGCCTGGGGCTCCCCAGCCAGCCTGGCTCTTGCCATGGGATTTGGCTGGGGTGGGGGCTGGGCTGTGTGCACAGGGCTCCTCCCAAGACCCTGTGCTCCCGTGAACTGCTGTCTTCCCGAGCACTCCTGTGCTGGTGCCCTGGTAAGACTGGCGGGGGCCGGGGGGTCCCCGTGGAGGATGGCGTAGGACAGGGGCTGGGGCAGGGGTGAAGGCAGACACAGAGTGCGCCAACGGGCGGACCCCGCATGGGCAAGGGCACAGGGTGTGGTCACAGCGACAGGCAGGACAGAGGGGCCTGGAACCAGAAGGAGGGGGTGAGGGGAGGCTCGTGCACCACACATAAAGGCCTGAACTGTTCTGTGTCCAGGGCAGGTGGCGAGCACGAGGAATTCGTATCTCAGAAATGCCACTCGGGTGGGTGGATTGGGAGGGGATGAAGACGCTGACAGCGGGGAGATGCGTCAGAGGGCTGAGCCCAGTCCAGGGGAGAAATACGGGGAGCACCCGAATACGGCCCTGGCTGCAATGATGGGGGAGGGTGTAACTCAGAGGAAGGGCAAGGGGAACTGATGGCACGTGGGGCTGACTGGCTGCTGGGAGAGGCGGGTGGCTGGCATCTCACAGCTGGTTGTATCTGCCTTGGAAATGCCTATGATCCACATGAAGAGGCCGGAGCGCTGGCCTGCCTTACTCCTCCCTTCTTCCCTCCCTCCCTTCCTTCCTTCCTTCCAGCCAGCCAGCCAGCCAGCCAGCCAGCCAGCCAGCCATCTATCCATCCATCATCCATCCGTCCATCCGTCTATCCATCTGTCATCCATCCATCTATCCATTCCCCCACCCATGACTCCCCTAACCCTGCATTCTCTGAGGCTTAAGCACTTGCCAGTCCCCATGCTAGGTGCCAGGGAAGAGGAGACAAGTCAGAGTTGGCTCTGTTCTACCCCGGAGGAGACAGACATAGATAGGAAGTAGGGGGTGGAGGGAGCAAAGACACAGCCACCTCCCGGCCCTGCCCCCCTTGGACCAGGTAGCACTGAGTTGGAGAATCTGCTTGCTTCTCCCTCTGGCTTCTCCCAAGTCAGGCACCAAAGGCCCTCCTGCTTCCTGGAGGAGGTGGGCTCAGAAGACCAGGTCTTTGGCCAGAGGTGGGGAATCAGCATGAGCATCTCCTGAAAGCTTACTGACAGCCAGGCACAGCCTTGGGAACACTTCCAGAACTGGCCTCCCCATATTCTCTTAGGATAGCACCCCCTTGGCACAGCACCTCGTTGGCAGCCTGTGCCCGAACGCTGAGTTTCAGGGTCCACGGTTTTGTCAAAAGTATGTTCATTCACAGGTGACCGTAGGCTGGTGCTTCTGGCGGTTTCAAGCAGAATGTATAGAATTCTGTAACCAGAGTAGACCTTGGGGGTGATAAAGCCATTTTGCAGGTGGGGAGACTGAGGCTTGTGCAGGCAGCTAGTGTCGAACTGGGACCAGGATCCTGGCATCTGAACTCATAGGCTCAGGCCTCATCAGGCTCAAAGCTGGTCCCTAGGACTTCAGATTAATACACCTAATTATGTGTTTGAGGACTGGCCCAAGCAGACGCTGAGCCAGGGCCGCAGGGCTGGAGAAGGCGGGAGGGAGAAGACATGGATCTTGGCTCCGGGGGCTGGGGCTGGCTCAGGTCGTCCCTTCCTGGCTCTGCATTCAGCGGCTCATGCTGGCAGCCTGAACTCAAAGGTGGTGGGAGTATTCACACTGTGGACACTGGCAAACGCTCGAAACCAGGGTGGAGAGAAGCAGCGGGTAAAGAGAGGCCACACAGTGTGCGGCATGTGGGGGCAGAGGTTGCTTTTGGCAGCTAGCATCACGGAAAACTTCATGGAGCCCCGTAAACCCTGTCCTTTGGCTGCCGGGCGGCTTGGGCACGTGGGGAGACAGCAGACCCATGTGCAGCTCCGGCGGGGAACGAGGCCGTCCTGGGGGCCGTGCAGGGGCTCGGCTGGTCCCAACCTGGCGGTCTGCCTGCAAGGCCAGCCCCTTCCTGCTCTTCCACTGCTGCTTCACCACCACCCCCACCATCCGCCTGCGCTCCCCTCACCCCACACACCCACTCGCCACCTGGGAATGTACTAAATGCGGTCCGAGGGTGCTCTGAGCCAGAAGCCTCCCTGTGGCAGGGGCCACTGGATCCAGAAAAAAGGTGCCAGGGCCTCCTGCCTAGTCCCACCAAAAGGGGTGAAATGAGAATGCGTGCCCTCTGAGAACCTCGGCTTCTGCTTAGAGCCAGGTGACCCCGGGGTGTCTCCACTGGCTAGGCTCAGCAGCTCCGGGAAAGGGCTCCTTCCTCCACTCAGAAGATCCAGGGCTCCCCATGCAGGGGATTTTGAGCTAGGTCCCCAGGAGACTCCTCCCATTTGTGAAACTCCCTGTGCTTTGACTGGGTCAAAGCCTATCTCCAGCCAGAAGAATGTGCCCTGACCCCAGTCTGGGAACACCAGCAAGGTCCAAAGCCCCCCAGCCAATCGCTTTACACCACAAAAGTGCTGGGGGACAATGGCTGTGGTGAAGCCAGACTACACTTAATGTCTAATCACCGAGTCCTGGAGAAGGAAGAGCCCTCCCTTGGCCCAGCCAAGCCAGCAGCCGCTGTGTCCCAAGGGGCTCAGAACCAGAGTATAACCACGACATATACAAAGTGCCAGGAGTCTGCAAAATCATCTATTAAATCTGAATCTCAAAGCTCCGTGATGGAGGCGGAATCACAGATCTTGACTTTCAGACACCAGGGGCAGAGTGAATGATCTTGTCTGTACCACCCCTATCCCTCCACCACCAATCAGCATCCTCCACTTTCTCCACTCAGCCTGGCCCCGGCATTCCTAGGAACCTGTTCCTCTCATCATTGCTTCATCACATGGGCATCTGTGCATACTCACCACAAAACAAAAACACCCCAACCCTTGAAGTTTCCATTTGGATCCTACTACTTGTCCCATGATTTGGACAAGAGCCTGCATCTGTCTATTTTTGAGTTCCTGGGGTAAGGGGGGCAAGGAACATGACTCCGGGCTTCTCTTGTTTTGGTGTTTGACCTGAAGGAACATGCAGTCAACCTGGACTCTGCTTTGAGAGCAGCTCTGTGCAGAGAACTGCCCATTCACAGCTGCCTGCTTGTTCCCAAAGATATGCAGAAACCACTTCTCTCAGCTTTAGAAGCTTACCCATCATTGAAAGGAAAGGCTCTTGGAACATAACAATGTGACTGTCAAAATAATAACTTACATAGACAGGTTGAAAGTTGAGTGAATCTCCCAGAACACAGAGCAAAAAGGTAAAGGGACAGAAAATATGAGAAAGAATAAGGGGCCGGCAGAATGAACTCAAATGGGCTGATACGAAATCTAGAAAGATGGAACTGAGACAGGAAGTGAGGGCGTTTACAAGAGAATAATAAAAACATATTCTTAAAGCTGAAGCTGCTTCAGTTTGAAGGAGCCCCCGAGATAGTGAACACAATGAATAAAGAAGAGACTTATACCCAGACCCATCATCATGACATTTCAGAATATTCAAGAAAAGTAGATACAATGAAGTTCTTAGAAGGTTTTGGAGAGGAAAACAAATGATCACCTACACTGCAGTGAGGATTAGACAGCACCATGACCTCTCACCAACAATGAGCAGAAGCAAGATGACAATGAAGCGGTGCCTTAATAGTTTAGAAGGAAAACTATTTTGAATCTGGAATTCTACAACACTGAGCACATTTGAAAACCAGAGATCTTTCAGACATGGAAGTTGACATTCCAGGAATCTTCTACTGAGGTTGTTAAACTTGAGTATGTGTCACAGGAGAACAAGGCTAAAGAAATACCTCATTTAACCAGTAGCTCAATGAAGGTAAATCTCAGAATGATAATTGTGCACTGGGAACTGGGGGATGGGGTCCAAATGGGAGGAGAGAGCTCCAACAAGAATGAGATGGGTTCTACTGATATGGAAGAAACAGGAAGATATTTTAGTGGCATACTGAAGAAAGAATTTCTCTTCCACAAGAATAAAAAAGAAAGGCAATCGGAAACTCCAGGAAAAAACAAGCACTTCATGTGAAAATCATGATCCTAATATTAAGCTAAACTGTGGCATTACTTTGAACAACTGATGGAGTTGAATAAAGAATCCAGTGGGTTCTGGTATTAGAAAGCCCCTTCTCATGGGTCTATAAAGAGGAACTACAGTCCTAGCCTTATACTTGGAAATGATGTAAACATTTATAGTATCATGATAATATAATGCTTTCCACTGCTTTTTAACTTCTGAATCCAACTTATAGACAGAACCTAGAAGACTTTTATAGCAAAGAATTAATGATGCTTTATGTTGTTAAATTAAGAAACAAAGGGGGGGGGCCCTGGGTGGCTCAGTTGGTTGGGCGGCTGCCTTCAGCTCGGGTCGTGATCCTGGAGTCCCGGGATCAAGTCCCGCGTTGGACTCCCTGCTCGGCAGGGAGTCTGCTTCTCCCTCTGATCCTCCCCCTCTCATGCTGTCTCCCGTTCTCTCTCAGAGAAACAAAGGGACAGTTGCAGAGTTAGGGAGGTAATCATCAGAAGAACAAAGCAAAACAAGTCCCCAAAAATATCACCTCACACCTGAATGAGTATGAATGGTTACTGTGAAAATACACAAGAAACGATCTAACTAATCTAACAATAGATAATCTAGCTAGAGGTAATTCTAACTAGATAACTAGTTAGAAAGGCTATTGTCAAGAAGGCAAGAGATAACTAGTATTGGTAAGGACATGAAGAAATTGGAACCCTCATGCACTGTTGGTGGGAATGTAAACAGGTACAGCCACTATGGAAAACCGTATGGAGGATCACCAAGAAGTTAAAAAATAGAACTACCATAGGATCCAATAATGCTACTTCTGGGTATTTAACCAAAGATAAATGAAAACACTAACTCAAAAAGATTTCTGCACCCCATGTTCAATGCAGCATTATTCACAACAGCCAAGATATGTAAACAATCTAGGTGTCCATTGATAGATGAATGGAATAAAGAAGAAGTGGTATATATACACAATGGAATATTATTCAGCCATAAAAAGAAATGAAATCCCATCATTTACAACAACATGAATAAACTTTGAAGGCATCATGTTAGGTGAGATAAGTCAGACAGAAAACGACAAATACCGTATGATTTCACTTATATGTAGAAGAAAGCAAAACAAATGAACAAGCGAAACAAAACTCACTGATATAGAGAACGTACATATAGAGATGGGTGGTTGCCAGGAGCAGGGGATGAGGGAGTGGATGAAATGGGTAAAGGTGGTCAAAAGGTATAAACTCTCAGCCATAAGAGAAATAAATCCCAGGGATGTGATGGACAGCATGGTGACTACAGTTAATAATCCTGTGTTGTATATTTGAAAGTTGCTGGGATACTACATCTGCAAAGTTCTCATCACAAGAGACAAGAATTGTAACGATGTGAGGTGACAGATGTTAACTAGACTTGTCGTGGTGATCATTTTGCAATTTGTACAGATATCAAATCATTATGCTCTACAACTGTAAGTAATATAATGTCATATGTTAATTATATCTCAATTAAAAAAAAGAGAAAAAGAGAAATGGGGAGGGTAATTACAGACGTAGGAAGGTAATCCTCAGAAGAATGAAGCAAAACAAGTAAAAAGTGGTTCCTCTGCCAAGCAGAGTTGCGTGGAGGATGCTGGGCAGGGGTGGGAGACATGGTTTCCTTCCATCCCTAGCCATGTCTGTGCGGTTGGTTAAATTAATAACTTATTTTACTACGTAATGAATGTCGTATTTGTATAAAAATTTGTGGAAGGAGGAAAAGTATTACCCTGAGAATGGATGAAGGGCGGGTGCCCTGGGGCAGTCAGGGGATGTGGACAAATTCCTGAGGGCCAACCTTGGGAAGCAGCGGGAGGATGGGGAGAAGGGCAGGAGTCCCCAGACCCTCATGATGGATTGAACGCAGGAGGGGAGAGGACCCTGGTCTCCCACTTGGGCACCGGGTGTGCTGTTCATCATGAAGGTAACAGCAGAGGACAACATTTTTTAGGGGAAACCACTGGGACGTGCTCTCTGGGGCCGTGACTCATCTAGCGCCATGTGTGTGCATATGGTCCCGCTGGGAGAGCCTGCTGGAGGGGCTGGTACGCACAGTTGTGCTGACTTCTTATGTTGCCTGCGCCCAGAGATTCACCCCTCTTTTTCTTGGTCACAAAAAATTTACAAGTTGACATATACTTGTAAAAAAATAAATAAAAATATGGATATGTAGGGAAGAAACAGCAAAATCGCCTCATTCCCTACCCCAAAGGAGCTGCCCCCGAGGGCGTCATCATTAATCACTAGGCCCAGTCATAACTTAACAGAGGAAAAAAAAACAGCGTGTGTTGCCTTATGAATCCAGCCAATGAACATACTCAGGGATTGATGCCTTTTTTTCGAGTCTAAGGAATCATAAAAAAACACAGAAATATAAAATAATGATGGAGGAAGAGTGGGGGCAATCAGTGTTTCTTGCCATTCAGTTCTTACTACCTACACACTGAGGCAGTCTTCTGGAACACAAAGTTAGGGTTTCAAAGGAAAGCCAGCTACCCACACATGCTGTCCACAATTCAGCATCCCTCTGGATTTATATAGCGCATGCCTCTAAGCTTCGAGCACTACACGTACATTTCCCCATTCATCCTGTCATGGACACCACCCGGGATGTGGCCTGAGCTGCAAGTAGGATCTCTACTTTGCAAACAGGGTTGGGAGGGGGGGGGGGTCAGGGACTGAGGCACGGAGAGGGACAGCGAGTTGCCCAAGGTCACGCAGGGTGTTAGTCAGAAAGTCAGATTAAAAAACCTAGGACACTATGTTTACAGGGGCTTTTTACAAGGCTTCAGATAATGTGCATGCACTCTTCCCTATTCAGAGTCTCTGGAAAGATCCTCAGGAAACCGGCAACGGGGTTCTGTCTGGGGAGGAGTGGGGGCCGGGAGGAAGGATGAGAACGGGACCTACTCTGATGCCATACCTGCACATTTTGCATGTTTTGTTCATGCAAATATATTTCTAATCACCAATTTAAAAACATATACATTGGACCATGACATCAAAGCCACAAAAGCAAGCAGCTATGGCATGCGGACGTTCGAGAGAACGTTCGGAGAACAGGCACGATTTGCTACACTTCTAATTCAATTGGTCTCACTAAGGAAGAGGAATGACAGCCTATCCTGTTCTTAGATGGCTTCCCTGCGTGGTGCTTCTGAACGCCGTCCTTCTGGGCGGGTCCAAAGCTGCAGGTGCAGGGCTTCAGTTGTTTGCCAACAACAGGGAAAGGGTCCAGTGCCCACTCACATCTGGTGCTCCTCCTTGGAAAACCCCAAAGAAGGCGGAGAGCCCTCCTCACTCCCCACTTGAGCGCCATGTGTAGCGCCTTGGCGGGTCCTGTCCCTTCTAACTACACCTTACGCCTGGAAGCCATCCACCTGCCTTTCCCTATCCCTCCATCGGCCCAAACAATCACCACCGCCTGGCCAGGAAGATGGCCATGGTCTCATAACTAGTCTCCATTCTTCCTTCTGTTCATTTTCCTCCAGCAAGGTTACCCAGATCATGTCATTCTTCCGCATAAAACCCTCTAGAACCCCACCACACGAGTGGGAGGAAATCCACTTGCCTTCCACAGAACACACGGTCCTTCTGTGGCATCATCCTTTCTACTCCCTTCCAGGCCACTGCTGCTTCTGCATGGCAGCTTCTCTTTTCCCCTCAGGGCCTTTGCACATGCTGGGCTTTCTGAAGATGGCTGATTCTCCTCAACTGTCAGGTTTCAAATCAAAAGTCACTTCGTGGGGCGCCTGGGTGGCTCAGTCATTAAGCGTCTGCCTTCGGCTCAGGTCATGATCCCAGGGTCCTGGGATCGAGCCCCACATCGGGCTCCCTGCTCGGCAGGAAGCCTGCTTCTCCCTCTCCCACTCCCCCTGCTTGTGTTCCCTCTCTTGCTGTGTCTCTCTCTGTCAAATAAATAAATAAATAAAATCTTTAAAAAAAAAAAAAAGTCACTTCGTCACAGAGACTTCCCTTGGCTTCCTATATAAAGCTGGCCTGCCCCACCCTGCCCAAGAGACTGTATGGTTGTTCTACTGATTTGCTCCATAGCATTAACCACTAAGTGGGATTCTCCAGTTTATTTATTTATAAACTTTGCTATTTTCACTATTTAGGTTTTAATCTACATGAGGTCAGAGACTGTGCTTGTCTTGTTTACCTCCACATCCGTAGCTCCCTGAATATTCGGGTTTTGATGAATATTGGTTAAATAGATGGATAGACAGATAAGAGGAGTGGATGGGTGGATGGCAGATGGATGGGTGGATGGGTAGACGGATGGATGGATGGATGGGTGGGTGGATGGATGGGTGGATGGATGGATGGATGGGTGGGTGGATGGATGGATGGATGGGTGGATGGATGGATGGATGGATAGATGGATGGATGGATGGGTGGATGGATGGGTGGGTGGGTGGATGGGTGGATGGATGGATGGATGGATGGATGGATGGGTGGATGGATGGATGGGTGGATGGGTGGATGGGTGGGTGGATGGGTGGATGGATGGATGG
>NC_058413.1:3053507-3061784 GCF_002201575.2 Neomonachus schauinslandi | reverse complement strand
TAGATGGATGGATGGGTGGATGGATGGATGGGTGGATGGATGGATGGATGGATGGATGGATGGGTGGATGGGTGGATGGATGGATGATGGGTGGATGGATGGATGGATGGATGGGTGGATGGGTGGATGGATGGATGGGTGGATGGGTGGATGGATGGATGGCTGGATGGATGGGTAGATGGTTGGTTGGTTGGATGAGTTGGTAGACAGCTGAATGGCTGGCTGATGAACGAGTGGACAGGTAATTGGATGGTTGGATGGATGGATGGGGCGTATTCAGCCTAGAGTGAGAGCCTGAGGTCTCCCCTTCCTCTCCCAGGTAGACTTCTCCTGCATGCCCCATGCTAATGAGGGTAGAGATCTGCCTTAAAACTCGTGGGAACTTGAGACTCCCATACCCTGTGTTAAGAAGTGTTTTAAAAACAACATTGAAGGGGCACCTGGGTGGCTCAGTTGGTTAAGTGTCTGCCTTTGGCTCAGGTCATGATCCCAGGGTCCTGGGATTGAGCCCTGCATTGGGCTCCCTGCTCTGTGGGAAGCCTGTTTCTCCCTCTCCCACTCCCCCTGCTTGTGTTTCCTCTCGCTGTGTCTCTCTTTGTCAAATAAATAAATAAAATCCTTAAAAAAAAACATTGAAATATCTGTAAGGTCCTGTGTAGAAATGGCCCCAGGGTCTCTGCTTTCTGATCTTGACCATGTGCCCACATTTCTAGACCCTTCTGTGGTGTGCATGCTGGGTGGGTGGAGGGCTGGAGTCACTGGACACATTCAACAATCAACAGGTGTGTTTTTGTCAGACTGGTCTTGAGCTCTGTGTCCCCGAGCAAAGCTTTTGACACAAGAGGCGATGGGAAGGGGAGAACCGCCTCCTGACTGATTCAGAAACTGTCTACATTGAGTCTCGCTACCTATTGCATGTTCTTTAATTACATTTGCATCTGCAATGGGGCGGCCTCAGCTGTGAGCTGCCTGGCCAGACCATCGCCCTGCCGCCTACAGCGGGTAATTGGCCCGCCTGCTGGCGCGCCACCCCAGATCTCTGTGGCTCACTAGGCCAGGTCTGACAGGAATTCCGAAATGGGCTAATGATCCGCTGGCTGGTCCGTACAGTAGCATGTGCGGCCCTCAGCCAGGGCCCAGCCTCACCCCGACACCCACTCAAGAGCCACACAGGCCAGCCGCTGGGTTGTGATGGCCGGTGGGCGCCACAAGCTCGCTCGCCCCTGCCCAGTGCGCGGTCTGGAAGAGGTCAGTTCTGGGAGGCAGGGGCTGCCCCAGGCCGACCCCTGCACCTTGTGTGGAAAAGCCCAGACCCCATAAGCCAGGTAATATCCTCACTCCGTCCGCCCGACACACTCCACCAAGTGATGGTTCAGTCTCCGTCAATTTCCCCCAATCCCAGGCCAGTTCCACGGTCAGCCTCAGGCAGTAACATCTTCACCGCGGGACGGGGGAGCTGCGGGCTCGGGCCCCGTATTCCAGGTGACCGGGTGGCTGAGGGCCAGGTCCTTAATGTCACCTTCCTCCCTCCACTACAGTGTTCTCCTGTGAAGTGGATAATGACACTGACTTCCAAGGTCACTGGATGGTGGGCAGGCAGCAGCCGCGATCAAGGCGAGGTGCCGCTGGTACGTGGCAGGGGGCTCATAAAAGTCGCTATGAGGTGCCTCGTTAGCGCAGTGGGTAGCGCTCAGTCTCATAAAAGTCGCTATGATCACTCACATCTCTTTCTGGGCAACGTGAGCCCACAGCGCGTCTGACTCCCCCACCCTGGGAAGGTGGGGGTTGACTCCTGAACCGCAATCAAGCCCAGAGCCTTTATCATTTGTTTAGAAGCCACCTGTTGACCCGGGTGTGGCTGGATGTCCCTCTTCTCAGTGGTCCCAGGCCCTGGCACCAAGCCAGTGGTCAGTAACCTATGAAGTCAAAGTCTTCATCTGGGCACCAAAACACAGGGAGGGCAGAGCCGGCAGTGATCTCCCAGGTCACCTGGTCCAACTTTCTAAGACATTCTGGAAAGAGAATGCCCAAACTGCTTGACTCCCTGCAATGATGGGGAGCTCATCACCTCCTGAGACAGCTCTGTTCTATCTCTGAACAGTGATGATGTCTCTGCATGCCTTCTGTGGGCCAAGCTGCAGCGTGTGTCCCCGGTTCGTTCCGGTCCTGCTGCCAGCCACATGAAATGCAACCCAGCCAGCCTGGCCCCGTGGTCTTCTCTTTCCCTGGCTCAGTCAACTCCGGTCCTTCAACAGCTCCTCTGTGGGGAAGCCGCCTGGTTCAAACACTGAGAGTTTGTGCACACCCCCCTTCATGCACACATATGCACCCAGGGCAGCCCGCTGGTGGCTCTCTGCCAGCAACTGGCCTTGGGGGGAGAGAGTTTTGCAAAACCACAGCCTGCGGACGAGCCGTGGCTCTCACGGGCTCTGCCCCAGAAACCCCCCTCCCAGGCTGGATGGCCCTCCACGTAACCATGGCGACAGCTCTGGGCATTCTCGGAGCCTCAGGCACCCTCCTTCTTAGAATGGAAGCAAAGCATGACAGGCACGCTGGCTGTGACCACGTGTCCAGGGTCCACTTTGACAGGCAGCCTCTTGCTGCTACAGAAACAATTCATCTGACCCAAAGAGAGACTCATCAGGAGAAGCCAGGGTCAGGCGTGGCTCCCTGGAAGCCACCAGACCCTGAGCAGTCTCTCTCTGGGCTGCATTGGTGGCCAGGCCAGGATTGTGACTTGAGCATTCAAGGTCAAAAAGTGGGCAATGTTAGCAAGATCTGGAAAGTCGGCCAGGCCCCTTAGGAGGGGACGACCCAGGTCCTCTGCTGGGTGTGGGATTCCTGTCCTAACACCTCTTGTTTATGACAGACAGGTGGTTGGGACAGGTCAGCACTAACACCAGGTCCTATCAGCAATTCCACTGCTAGATATACATCCCAAAGAACTGGAAACAGGTGTGCAAACCAATACTTGGATGAGAATGTCCACAGCAGCACCATTTGCAAGAGCCAAAAGATGGAAGCAACCCAGGTGTCATCCACAGAGGAACAGCAAGCAAAATATGGCTTACACAGATGATGGAATATTCTTCCGCCTTAACAAGGCAGGACATTCTGACACCTGCTACAACACGGAGGGACCTGGAGGACACTATGCTGAGATACGCCAGTCACAAAAAGCACCAATACTGTATAATTCACTTCTATGAGGTCCCTGGAGTCACCAGATTCAGAGAAAGAGTGGACAGTGGGCGCCGGGGCCACAGGAGAGATGGGGGTCAGTGTCTTAGGGGGACAGAGAGTGGCCAGTGGGGGCCATGGAGGGACGGGGGTGAGTGTTTCATAGGACAGAGATTCAGTCTGGGAAGATGGAAAGTTCTGGAGATGGATGTGGGGACGGCCGCACAACAACGTGAACGTACCTAATGCCACTGAGCTGTGCACCTAAAAATGGTTGAGATAGTAAATTTTACTACAATAAAAGGTTTAGAAAAGATGTACTGATCCTGCTAAAAATGGATGAACCTTGCAGACATTATTCTAGGTAAAGAAGCTACACATGAAGGATCACGTGTTGTAGGACTCCGTTTCCATGAAACATGCAGAGAGCCGGTTGGTGCGAGCTGGGGCTGGGGGCAGGGAGAATCGGGATTGACGGCTTAATCGCTAGGAGCTCCCTTTCGGAGGAAGGAAACGTTCTAGAACTAGATAGGGTGCTGGCCGCACAATATTGTGAACGTACCAAAGCCACCACCGCGCACTTGGAAATGGTAGCTAGGTGATGTAAATTTTAACTCAGGAGAAGCACAGAGACGAAGGAAAGCAGATTGGACCCCCACAGGCAGCTGAGTGTGCCGAGCACAGTCTGCGCTGCTTATCACAGACCTGCCTGGGGGCCAGGGGTGGCGGGGCAGAGCCCAGGGCAGGGTGTCCAGACCCCTTCCCAGCCTGGCCCTAATGGAGGACGTGGTTTGGTGGGTTTCTCAGGAAGGGCCCCAGGGCCGGCCGGCCAGCAGGGCTAGGAGCAGGACCGTCCCGTCCCGGCGGGTCTCATGGCCTGCATCTCCTCCCTTTCTCTGCATCACATGCTAACTCTCATTGAGGCCACCGTCCACTAAGGTTCTTTCTCCACACCCTTCCGGCCCCTGATGTAGGGAGACTTGCGTTTGTGACAGAAACGAGGGGTAGAGAAACTCGGCGCATGGGGACAGGAAGAGCCGGAGAAGCAGAAGTAGCTGCAGGGACACTGGCCGGAAATGCAGCTCGTTTCCGAGCTGTCGGTCCCCTCGGCCGGCAGGACCCCAGCCTGCCTCGGCCTGCCGCGGGGTTACAAGGAGGAGGTGCCAGAGACCCGAGGACATCTCGTGCCCGAGTAGTGTCTGTGGGGAAGCTGGAACCCGTACCCCATGTCGCATCACCAAAGCTCCACGGCTCTCCCCACGCACCAAACAACCCCCCTTTTGAACAGGAGCCAGAAAACAAACCTGCCGTGCTCAAAGGCTCTGCCTGCCCGGTGCCACGCCTTTCGAGGGGGATGAGCCTTTCTCGTACAAAGACTTTAACTCGGAGGCAGAAGGAAGAGGGAAGATGCAGATGAGACGGAACCCCAGAGCTACGGCATCCTGAAGATTCCCGTGGCCAGCTGCCGTCATCTCTGGCCTCCGTGCTGCTCCCCCCCTCCCCCACAATGCCCGGCCTTCCTCCTCCTGGACACCCCACAGGTGCGCTCCAGCCCGACCCCAAACCTCGGGCAGCAGAGACTGCATCTTGGGCCAGTTCCCTGGAAGAGGGTGGCTTCCATAATGCAGCCCACGTGCAGGAGGTCACAGCGGACACACCGAGGGGAAAAGCCAAGGGGATCCGAGGGCTGCATGCAAGTGGGTCCAGCGCTTCCGCAGCACACAGAGCATCTTTGACCAGAGGGCGCCTGGCAGAGAAAGAGCCGAATCTTACCTGGTAGCGTCGAAACTGTCGTATGAGCCGACCGTGTAGTGCCTGAACAGCTTCTTGCTGCGGTCTGCACGAGTTTCTGTACAGAGAGGGAAGAGAAACACTGTTTAGAAAAGTCACAGACCCCGAATGCAGAAACCAAGCGAGGCCGGCCAGGCCTCTCATTTATCTGACCTACGAAGCGCCAGACCCGCTCTCCTGGGGAAAGATCTGGGAGGAAGAGAAGGTCTCGTTCTGGGAGCTGACTTTGCAAAATCTGAGGAACGCATATGAGCCCCACGGCCGACTTCTGAAGAGTCAGGAGCTCCATTCCAAAACGGAGGCAGAATCCTGGGTCCTGGGCTCGAGGAGGGAGCAGGAGGAGGCTCTCTGCAAAGAAGACGGCCCTGTGGTTTAAGTCAGAATAGCAGCGCGCCTTTGGCCCAGGTAGCCCTCCAGAACGGTATTCTCAAGTGCTGCTGGGCCTTCCAGCAAATCTGAAGATGACCGCCTTTTGGGAGAAGAATGCTGATTGTTACTTTTCTGGTGATAGTTGCTCTTTCCTAAAAAACAAACAAACACACAAAACCCCAAATGTGATTCACGTTCCTAATTAAGTCCTCCGCCTGCTTCTCTTACTCAGCAGGTTTGGATGTAAATTTCACGGGCCAGGATATGAGCGATGCAATTAGATTTAGCAGATTGCTCAGGGCCGGAGGGAGAAAACCACCACCACACGAATACAAGAAATTCAGCTGTGATTTACTGTTCAGATATTGCCCCCTGCAAATAAAATCTCCCGGACAATCTCCTTCCTAAACTCTGGAAAAAACAGAGAGGAATTATGTGATTGGCTTCAAGAAAATGGCTCAAAATCTCATGTAACTTCTGTAACCCTCTCTGTGGTCAATCCACATTCCCAGGTGAACGTGCTTGTATTCAAACCCCCAAAGCACATTTCCAGTTCAAAAGTGAGTGCACGTGAGCATAATGAGGAAGGTCAGCATAGTCCTCCTCGGCTCCTTTTACACCTGGAGGCAGCTAGTTCAGCAAAAATGCATGCTCACCTTCTCTACAGTATGGAGTTGCCTTTGGGGGATGGGAGGAGTGGATGTCCAGCCCAGGACTACATTTCCCAGCTTCCCTTGCACCCTGGAAGGGCCACATGAGCACTTCCCACCAATGGAATGTGAGCAATGGAATGGAACATTCCATTGCGAGGATGATGGGGGGGGTCTCTTCCAAGCTTGGCATCTATGGAAGCCAGTGTGCTTCCCTACCCTCTCTTGCGGCTTTGCCCAGCTCAGAGCTAGGACCCCTGGGGTCTACAGGATGCTGGAACCCTCTAGGGTTCCCACAGGATGCCCAGGTCTCCATATATTGAACTGTTGAAGTGAGCAACAATTAGACTTCTATTCATCAGGCCACACTCGAAGGACTCACTGGTACAGCAGTTAACACTGGATTAACTGATGTGCAGGCGGGTCCTCTGGGACTTGACTCCCACCTGCCTCCCCACACCTTTCCCATCCCTAACCCGACGCTCCAACAACGCAAAATGTACAATTCCATGAACAGCAACATCATCATCACCACTGTCATCGCAAACACTAATTGAGCACTTACTGTATACCAGGCCCTGTTCCAAGTGCCGTTCCCGTATTCCCTTCCTGGACCCTCATGACCCCCACTGAGGGGGTGTGTGCTGCTTTGCAGGCTCAACCACATCCAGCCACCTTTCCAATCCTGCTCAGGACTTTGGGGGTTCCCCCCATGGGAGCTGGCCCCTCTCTCTCTGTGCTCCATGTGTCTCTGCTGCATCATCACTAACATTTATGGAGTCCTTCCCCTGTGCTATGGTCTGGTCATCTGGGCTCAGCCACTCACTGGTCACGCCAGCCCAGCAAGGGAGGTGGGACTGTGTCCACTTTATGGCTGGAGATGGTAAGGCTGTCAAGACAAAGTTACACATTCACTAAATGGCAGGGTCAGGATGAGTACCCAAGCTGGAAGATGGGCTCCAGGCCCAGGCTCAGACCACTAGACCACAATAACTGATCCCTGGAGGAGGTCCAAGTCCCCATGTTCTCTACTGTGCCCAAGGGTGGGGGCTGGCCTCTATCACACCGTACCCGCCATGCCTAACCCCTAGTAGATGCACAGTGCAAGTGCTTGTCCACATAATCTAAGTGACCTACTGTATAATTAGCAAAGAAAACACACCGTACACCATTGGAGTAGCCTGAGTACATGGGGCCATCGCTGGGCTGGGCACTGGTCCAGCCAAGCTGCATGTACCTCTTCTGTGTTTGGCATCTGGACGAAATGTGCCCAGATGTTTTGCGTCCTCCTGCCCTCCTTCCCGGCTTCTACAGCATGCATATGTGCAATTCGAGTCATTTATCAAGCCCACAGGGGAGACAGGTCCTGTGCCCCACATGCAGGCACTAGGAGACTCATAGGGGGTGGGGCCTTAGCTCTGCAATCTGGAGCTCAGAATCCTGGGGATGGGGTGAAGACAGAGCCTGAGGATGTGGACCCTCTGTGGTCTGGGCTAAGGGTGTCAGCAGTCAGATGATTGTATGGAGGAAGGACATGGGCCAGGCAACGCATCTGGCCAGCTCAGCCCTGTGACATCTGTGTGGGGGCCCCATATGCTCCAGGCCCTGAAGGGATATGTAGGATTTGAGCCTCATTGTGTTATGCAGAGTAGCTCACAAAGCTACTGGGGACTGGCTGTAAGCTGCTATTATTACTCTTAATTACCTCGCTTGCTTAAGCCTTATGTAGGCAGCTCTCTGCTGGTTGTCTAGGGAAGTGTTGGGCACTGAGAGATGATTGGTGCCGGCCTCTAGCTGAAGTCAGAGGTTGTGGATTCCAGCAGCAGAGAGAGCATGCAGCGAACGTGTGTGTGTGTGTGTGTTTCAGAAAGGGATCCATTTCTAGGCTAGGTCAGTTAGCCAGTGGTTCCCAAACTTTGGGATTTCATGGACCAATAAAATTTAAACAAAAGAGGGAAGAATGTAGACTGACATAAGATTTACCAAGTTTTTATTCTGGCTCAGTAAGAACATTGAAAACAATAGATTTCTTTCTGCCACCTCAATTATCTTATTAGAGAAAAGAGACCCTTAGAAAGACCTGCTTTATGAAAACCTCCCACTGCACAGGTCTTTCCTGTCCTCTGGCTCCCGGACAGTCACACTTCTGCTCTCAGATATGGCCCCAAAGATCAGAGAAGAGGTACTGAGGGACACATCATTGCCACCATTACCACCATCATGGTCATCACCATTATCACCACCACCACCACCTTCATCACCACCATTAACACTATCATGGTCATCA
>NC_058413.1:3020423-3053497 GCF_002201575.2 Neomonachus schauinslandi | reverse complement strand
CATCACCACCATTAACACTATCATGGTCATCACCATCATCATCACCAACATCATCATCACCACGATCACCATCACCATCATCACCAGCATCACCACCATCATCATCACCACCACCACCATCACCATCATCACCACCATCACCATCATCACCGTCATCACCATCACCTTCATCATCATCACCACCACCATCATCACCATCATCATCACCACCACCTTCATCACCACCATTAACACTATCATGGTCATCACCATCATCATCACCATCATCACCAACATCATCATCACCACGATCACCATCACCATCATCACCACCACCATCACCACCATCATCACCATCATCACCATCACCCCATCCTAATCCTTATCATTATTACAGCAGCTCTACTAAGTTCTCTCTTCACTCCATTAAAATGAAGTTTTCCACCCTATTTGGCCTTCACACAGAACCCAGTGGTAACTGGATGCCTTGCTCCTGATTTACAGAAGTAGCAGAGTTCAGTGATGAGGGATGTGGGCTCTGAGGCTAGACACCAAATCCTGTGGACCTGCCCTTGCCTGGCCTCAGTTTCTGACCTGGAAAGAGAGAAGGTGGGCTAGATTGCTCTCAGGATGCTTCCCCACTGTCACAGTGGGCCACTCATGTCACCACCAGGCTTGGCCTCTGCTGGCAAGCTGGGACCTGCTGTCATTGCGCAGGGAGGTGGGGGCTGACCCCTTCCCAGGAGTCACTGATGCAAATGTGAGTCACCAAGGAAACACCGTGGGCTGGGCAAAGGGGAGGAGAAGCCGGAGGTTCGAGGCCAGCCCAGCATCCAGGGGGGCTGTGCCCCTTCCCCATGCCTGTGCTGGGAACAGCCCGCCCGTGTGCCTCTGGGTCTGCCCTGCACCTGCCCAGCACTGGGGGCAGGAGAAGAGGCACCACATGCCACGCTGGGGCCTGAGGAGTCTGTGCTGCTGTCCCAAACCTCCCAGAATGCCTCAGTCCTGCAGGGCTGTGGCCAAGTGAGGTCTGTCTCAAAACCCCAGCTACAGGGCATTGCTAAGGGCAGGCACTGGGGGGCTCCTGTGCCCATCTCAAGATGGAATAAAGGAACGGGTGTCCCCCGCGGGACAGACCTGGGGCTCCGAGCGGACCCAAGGAAGGAAGGGGCACAGACCCCGCCCGTCATTTGGATGTGGACACGGACACACATATCTGAAGACTGCAGGTTGGCCGACCCGGTCACTTACACAACCACCATAGCTCACTCCGGGCTCGCGGGTGTGGTCAGAAGTCCACGAGTCCTCCAGAGGGTCCCAACAAGAACCCTCAGGGCCCCCACATCTGCTTCTACCCTCCATCCTGCACCATCACCCTCCGCCTTCCATTTGCATTGACATGACCAGCCAGCCACACCCTTCCCAGTCCATGTGCAAAGACATTCCCCTTCTCCTGGGCTGTGCCTTCCTTGTTCTTTGGGTCAGCCCTTACCAAACCCAGCCATGTGGTCAAGTGAGGCTGCCCAGCCCCTCCGCACCCCCACTGCCCGGCCCTGGACTCCAGTGTTCAGCAAGGGAGCCTGGCCGGCTGTTCCTTGGACCACAGCAGGTGCCTAGCACAGGGGAGGGGCACGTGACCCAGGCTGGACAATGGAGTCCTACTCTTGCTGCTGCTATTTCTACTTTTGATGCCACCGTGGGGGAAACGCTGCCTGAGAGTGAGTCACACCGAGGAGAGTAGAGGAGCTGGTGGGGAGGAAGTGACCGACTGCCCTGGTGACATGGTCCGGAGCCCTGCAGGCAACCCACAGCTCTGCCTGACTGTTCAGCAATGTCGCTTACCATTGTTACAGCTGAAAAAGTTCAGAAGGATGCAGTAATGCATTTCATCGTTTGCCACGCTGCATCCAATGGCCGGGAAACAGCCCCCCAAGGTGTGGTGCATACACCGAGTTTCCCCGGGGAGAAGACCGCTCCCTTCTCCATGTGGGGGTCCTGGAGGTGCTACCTCTCGAGGGGCCTGGCACCCCGGTCACCATGAGAACAGCTGTGCCCCAGGCTGGCCCAGGCACTGTGCCGGACTCTCCTGGACCCCATCATTAGTACTGAGGGACCCATGGCCCACACAGGACCTGCTGGCTTTTTTCTGAGATGTTCTGAGGGCTGGATGCTGAGGAAGGGGACCTTGGCTTGGTTGGAAATCCTTGAAATTAGTTTGGGTCAATGAGTTTCAAGAAGTGACCTATGTCACTTCTTGGATAGATGGAGCGGAGTCCCCAGTGTGAGACTGCCCCCTGCCCCCAGCATTGATTTTTGCCCTGGGGCATGGTGACCAAAACATCTGAGATGGTAATTGCTCCATCAGCCTGGGTACCCCAGTGAGCCCCCTGGGATACATGACAGACACGTGGCATGAGAAATAAACCTCTGTGGTTTTAGGTCATTAAGATTAGGGACCTATTTGTTACTGCAGCTTTACCTAGCTGACTGATGCAGACTGTGCATGGCCTTCTCTCCCATGGGAGCCCGTACATTCCATGTTTTGCTCAAGTCTAAAGCTTCTTAAAGTCAAGAACCAAGTCGTCTGCAACCAGGCCCCCCTCCTTGGCCAGCGCCAGGCCCAGTGTTCATGCAGCAGATACTCTACCATGTCTCCCATGCAGCAGTCCCTCCACCCTTGTCTGAGTGAACATCAGCTCTTGCCTGGACTGGCGCAGGAGCCTCAGTCTCCCTGCTTCCACACTTGTCCCCCCGTCTCCAATCTACTCTCTATAGAGCAGAAGGAGCTTTAAGAAATGTAAAAATTAGGGGGATGCCACTGTGCTGCTTACTGTTTTCCAACAACTTCCCATGGAATGAGAGGCACATCCAAGTGCCCTTGGGGGACACAGGTCTGACACTGTGTGGCCTCAACTCCCACGCTTTCCCTCCTCCATCACCTCACTCCTGACACAGTAGGCACCTCATTTTTCCTTGCAAATGACGAGCTTGTCTGCACCTCAGGACCTCTGCACTTGCTGGACTCTCTCTGGGATGCGCTCTCCCCAGCTCAAATCCCACTGCCCCACTGGAGCCCCGGCTCCTACAATGCAGCCTGGTGCACAGAGGGGATAAAAACCCCACACCCTTGGCCCCTTGGCCCCTATTCACTGTTGACAGTTTCATGTCCTCAGGTCGGACGGTGACGGGTTGAGGCTGGAGCACAGCGTGCTGGCCCCTGCTCTTCCTGGGGACAGCTGGGGCGGAAGCAGCCTGCCCTGCACATGGAGACACCAGAGTTCTAGTCCCGACCTTGACGTTGACAACGTGGGCCCTCCTCACTCTGCCTCTCTGGGCCTCAGCTTCTCAGCTACAAAGCCGACCGCAGGATGGAATGACCGCAGAGTCTGCGACTTCTCAACGAGGCACCTCCCTTCCGCCAACCATGCGGCTGGGGGCTAACCCTTTCCCAGGAGAGGGCCATGCACCCGGGCGCCCCACACAGGCAGGGTTTAGGTGGATGCACCCCGGAAGCGTCTTTCTGAGCATAGCCTAGAAAAATCTACACTGAAAGAGAAAAATCTAGAAATCCCATTCCATATACCTCTCGTGACTCGTGAAAGGGTGACAGATTGCATGACAAGCCTCAGAGTGTCCGCATTTAAAATAGCCCTTTACACAGGGCTGCTGGGAAGAGGATCCGGAAAAGCTCGGCACGGAAGCCAAGAGGGGGCATCTGGGGAGATTCTAATGGCCTCGGGTCCTTGAGGGTGACCGGTTCTGGAAGCAGAAACCAGGAAAGCAACGTTCTCAAAAAAATTTGCAGAGATTCTGAAGGGCCAGCAGGTAGTTCAGAGGCCAGTGTGGCGGGGACAAGGGCTCTCAGGTCAGGAGATGCCCTCACGGGGAGGAGATGCCCTCTGTGGGGGTGGCGCCCTTGCTCACAGGTGCCCATTCACGGGAGAGGCACGCGAGGAAGGGCACAGAGGCCTGTCCTTAACACGGCAATCGTGAGCCCAGCCCCTTGCCGGCTGCGTGCTGGGCTGGAAAGCGCTTCTCCAAGCCTCGGTTTCCTCATCTGTGATAGGGGCCGGCAGCAGGGTGTGACAGCCCTGTGGGGACACGTGCACTTGTAAATGGACCCCGTGCAGGCTGTCCAGGACTCTGGTTATGTTGTGCTCCAGGAGTCCACCTTGGGCTTTCCTGTCTGTCCCCCAGGATGGAGGAAAACCCCCCCACCCCACAAACCGTATCCGTACGTGGGACCTCAGGAGCTGCCCATCAGACCCTCTCCTGGGAATGTGGAGCTGAGGTGGGGAGGTCTCCACTTCCTGTCGGAAGAGAGCACCAAGGCCGTCACCATGGGGAATGGAGGGGGGCAGCGGCAGAGCACAGGCGACCCTGCAGAGAGCCGGCTGAGCTGGCCCGGCTCCCGGCAAGGCCCACGCTGCCTCCGGACCCTGCTTCCCGAACCAGGGGAGGCTGGGCCATGCCTTTTGCCCTCGGGGTCCAGGAAAGTCCCCGCATCCTTACAATCGAGTATGTTTTTTCATGTAACCCAGCTCGCGCAGGTTTTAGGGCTCTTGCAACCAAAAGAGCACGGTCTTCCAGCTTTTCTATTGCTCTGCATAGAAACTGTAGTGACCCAAGTGGACCGTGACAGTGTCCCCAGGGCCTGGCTTGGCGGCCTGTCCACTGCAGGGCTTGGGACACCCCTGTCTCCAGTTTGGGATACCGGCATTTACAGTGACGATCACCCCTCCGCGGCTCCAAATACCCACAGAGCCGGCCCACCCCTCCACGGCCCTCAAGGCATGCCCACATCCCTTGATCACGCGTGGTCTTCCAGAGAAGTTAAAATGACCAGGCGAGGGACACTGGACACACAAGGGGTTCTGTCTCCCCTCTCTGTGAGAAAGAGCCTGGGATCGGCCGCGGGCCGGAGACTAACCGCAAGGACCAGAAACCCTTCCGGGCTGCACCGCCTCAGTTCACCCGTCACGATGCGGGGATCACACAGGATAACACACTGAGCTTTCCGCCCTGTTCCCCATGTGCCGTTCCCCAAATCTACTTGGTTTATGGACGACCAGCTCAGAAGCTGTTGCGAGACCAGGCACGTGTCTTCAGGAGGAGGGACAGAAGGAGCACTGACTTACAGCTCCTTTGCGGAACGCCGGGGTAGGTTTTCAAAACGAGAAAGAAGAATTCAAGTTTGTGTGATTCCTGAACAGGCCAGTCCAGAGGTGAACAGAAAGAACTAAATTCCGTCAGGAACCGCAGCTCAAGCCCTGAGAACACGGGAAGACGGCCCCGGGGTCCCAGGCAGGCTGGCGCATGGCTAACTTCCTAGAACAAGCTCCGAAGGCAAGGGTGAGCGGCGGCCGGGGCCACTGTGAACCAGGAAGGGTCACTTTAGAGGCGGCACACAGGTGTCCCCTCTGGGCCGCGGAACGGAGCGGGAGAGGAGGCTATTTCTCTCCAGATGCTGGAGACAGCACTGCTTGGAAGGAGATCCTGCCAGGGGCACAGGAAGCTGCCACGGTCTGTGACCTTTGCCCTGGCCTCACCCCCTGGACAACATCAGGTTCTACAGCAAAGGGACGCCATCCGGGGCTGGGACGAATCTAACTCCAGGAGAAAACCATTTCTGCACTGTGGCTGGAGGGGAAGCAGGGGATTCGACCCCCAGCTGGTGTGAGGATGGAGGGGCCACAGAAGCCGGACTGTGGGTGACCCACTAGAGCTGAGAGTGGCCCCTGGAGAGTGGTCAGCAAGGACACGGGGTCCCCCTTCCCGCAGATCCCAGGGACAGAGTCCTGCTGCCAACTCAGCGCGTGGGGGGCAGCGCATGGGGGGAGCACCAGCTGAAAAGCCCACCCGGGCTGACACCCCGATGAGGGCCCCGAGACCAAGCACAGAAGCCAGGCGAGCCTGCCCGCGCCATTGACCGCTAGCACCGTGAGCTCAACAGGTGGTGTTGGGAGCTGCTAAGCCTGCAGTCCCTTACGTCAGCACGGAAAATGGACAGAACTGGGGTTTCGTGCATTCGGAGTTCTGCTTTCTATTTCTCTGAAGATTTAGTTTCCATCCCACCAAAAGGGGAGAGAGAGACAGACAGACAGAGACACAAAAAGAAGGGACCGTGAAGCCCGTGACGCATCCCGTGTCCCTCATTCCCCTGGAATCCAGGTCCTCTCTGGCCCCCCTTCTTGGCCCCTCACCCAAAAAGGCAAAAACTGCAGCGGGGGACACCTGAGCAGGGGGGAGCCCTTAGCCCAGCCATCATCAAAGTTCTGGTGCTGGGAGCCTCCTCCGGGCTGGCACCGAGTCAGATGCGGCCCGGCAGCCTCCTGCCATGTCACAGGGCTCCGGACGCCCGGCGGAGCAAGGTGGCTGGGCCGTCCCACCCCAAGCCCCCAGCGCTCTGCATCCACCCTCCCACAGGCTCCTGTGATCTCCAGCGGGTTTTAAATCAGACACCACTCGGGCTACACCCCAGGCTGGCGAGCCAAATGCAGAATCGGAACCACAAGGAGGAAAGAGATTACCAATGGGGATGAAGACAGAAATAACTTTTCTTTTTTAAAACCAAAGATGCCGACGGGCTCCTTGCAAAGCAGGAGAAGCAGAGAGGAATGCAGGGAGATGCCGGAAGTGGGCACAAAGGCAGGCGGGCTGGGCACTGGCATGTGGGGTCGGGTCGGCAGGGCCTGCGGGGACCACCTCCCACCCTCGCCTGACCCCAGCCGCCGCCGGGCGTGGACATCGGGCCGCACTTGCGAGACACTCACAGGGCCACAGAACTGCAACACGGAAGTACGCTAATCCCACCCAGATCAGTGGCTAGCCAAGTGCAGGCGTTTATTCACGACGTCAGCCGCAGAACGTTTATGGAGCACCTCATGGTCCTTGGTGTTGGTCCCGCAGGGGAAAGGAGGACAAAGTAAGGACACTTCTTACAGCGGAGCACATGCCACGTGGCCTCACGGCGGAGGGCGTGTTCTTGTCCTGTGGCTGTTGTAATCAACTACCACAAGCCTCGTGGCCTACCACGACACACGCGTTTTCTCGTCGAGGTCCGGAGGTTGGAAATCCAGCATGGACCTGACCGGGCTAGGATACAAGGGTGGGCAGGGCTGTGTTCCCTGCAGGGAGGGGGGTGGGCTCCAGGGAGAGTCCATCCCTTTGCGTCTTCCAGCTTCTAGAGGCGCCCGCATTCCTTGGCTCGGGGCCCCGTCCTCCATCTGCAAAGCCAGGAGCGCTCGGCCGAGTCCTTAAATGCCATTGCTCTCGTTTGAACTGTGTGCCTCCCTCCCCCACTTAGAGACTGCTGGGATTACATGGGGCCCTCCTGGCTAATCTCCCTATCTTAAAGTCAGCAGCTAGCAACCTTCACTCCCTCTGTGACCTCCCCTCCCCTCTGCCATGCCTCCGAACATAGTCCCGGGATCCAGGGATCAGGACGTGGACGTCTGTGGGGACCATGACTCTGCCCCCCACAACCACAAAGAGACCATACCTCGATAGAGCCCCGTTGGGCCAGACCTGCTCAGAGTATCTAAATCCGAGTTAGTTAAGGAACTCAGAATCTTGCTTCCCGGTCAGAAAACCCGCATGAAAGAGAAGTTGGTTTGCCAGAAAATGCATTTCCCTGTTTGCAGGAGCAAGACAGAGTGTGGCGTTCAAGTTCTGACTCTGAATGATGGCGAGAGCCAAGGTGCGTGCTCAGCTCCTTGGACACTCCACCTGCGCTGTGCACATTGGGGAAGTGGTCCTTATCTCAGACGTGAGGTGGTTCGCTCCGTGCTCGGCAGCCCCCTGCACGATTCCTCCATCAACTAACAGAATTGGGCTCTGCACAGTGGCAGCCCTTTCCCCCACCCCACCCCCGACACCTGGGTTTCCAGTAGCTGAAACCACATCTGTGCTGGGTTATGGTCAATAAGCAACTGAGTCATTGGATTCTGTTTATTCCCAGCTCCCCCAGCACTGCTCCGTCCGTCCCCAGCCTGTGCACACACGCGTGTGGTGTGTGTCATCTGCTCCATTCTCCCCTCCTCTCCAGGTCGGGGCACACCAGCCCAGCGCGGACACAGCTGGGCAAGGACCCAGGGGCAAGGTTTTCTTGAGTTCCCTTCAAGTTGGCACTTCTCCAATAACCATGTGCCCTGAGTTCCCTTAAAGTTGGCACGAGTGTGCCTGGGCATGGGGAGTGCCCGCCCCCGCCCACCCTCCAGGGCACACGTCACGGGTCCTAAACACTCAGGCACCATGTGGTCACCGAATCTACGAACTCCAAAAGCCAGAGGCAAAGGCGAAGGTGTGGCACGTGGGCCGATTTTCCTTCCCTGATAAACAGCAATCACGTGTGAGAGCTGGACACCCCTCCCCCGGACCGCTGTGTCTTCTTAGCCATCCCCGGGGGACTGCCGGTCACACTGTAAGCTCACAGAGGACAGCTTGGGAATTACGCAGTGGTTGTGCTACTGGGTGAGCAGAAAACTGCTTCTGTATTTTAACTTGACGAAGCAGTCTTTTGCCCCATGGGGCCCCTTGAGGCCACGGGGCTTGTGCGCCCATGCCCCGAGGCCCGCTGGCCCCGGCTTCATCCACCAATCCATAGGAGAGGTGAGTTTCCGTGCCAGGCAGCCAAGGGCACCCGGGTGCGAGGGCTGTGGCTCAGCTGGGAGGCTCAGCAAATGGTCAGAATGCGGGACGACCCGACGGAGGGAGAGGCCAGCCCCCGAGACAGGGCTCGAGGAAGGGGACAGGAGGGAGGTGACCCCAGGCGCGGGGCACATCCTGCTGCCATCACTGTCCCCCTCCATTGATGGCTGTCACCTGTCATTCCATTGTAGGGGACGTTTACCTCGCCCTCCCCATGCACCATGCGCTATTTCAGGTGCAAAATGCTTGAGCTCCTTTGGGTGGTCCCAGCTAGCCCGTCCTCCACCGCACAGGGGAGGAAGTGAGAGACATCAAGGCTGAGCAGGACGGGGGCTGCAGCCCAGGTGACCCAGCTCGGGAGCTGGTGGTCCTGCCCCGCCCTGCCCTGCACACCTGGGCATGGAGTACTCCCTCTGCCCTGTGCTGAGCTCCTTCATCCTCTGACAGACACTCACTGGCACCTCCACGGGGAGCTGGGGGGCCGAGAGCACCGTCTTCCCAGACTCCTTCCCGAACCAGCCCTCCCCAGGGCACGTCCCCCTTTCCCTCCGGGACCGTGGAATATCAGCCACACCGTCACCTGGGGATGGCGACGACGTGGGGCAGGATAGATGGGTCTGCGTGGCTAGGCGACATGCTCCAGTGTTTGTCTCTGGAAGCTGACCCAGCACCGTCCCAAAGCCACGTCTTATGTTTGGTCACCAACAGGTGCCCCCCCTCCACAAGGCAAGACACAGAGGAGGAAGCCGAGGCCCAGAAGGGTGAACGGCTTCGCGCTCCTGGGTGACGGAACTGGTTTTGGGCGTTCCCTTAGCCCCTCTGCCACCACCACACAGCAGCGCCACGAAGCAAGTCTGTTCTGCCAGGAGAGTCAGGTGCGACCGGACACTTGCCAAGGTCACCTGGGTCGTCCAAACCCTGGCTCCATGGCTAAAGGTCAGGGCACTGCACCCCCGTAGCCGTTTTAAAAACACAAATCTCAGGGATGAAGAGTTCCCCATGGACGCCTTTTACAATGCTGGAGTTGAGAATCATTCGGGGATGTAGGAAGCTCCTGGAATCACAGGCTTTGGGCTAAGGACCTCCATTTGAGAAGGGGCAGGGGCTTGCCCAAGGTCACACCATAGGGACCCTCCTCCCAACTCTCTGCTCCCCTGCCCTGATCCCCTGTGTTTGCGAGCTCGGGAGGAGCGCCCCCAGCACCCGGAGCTCATGGTGGGGGGTCTGCAGTCCTGTCGCCCAGCCATCCCCATCTTGCAGCTCCTGGGCCCGACGCCGCTGGACGGGAAGCTAAGCCCGGTTCCTGGCACTGTCGACCGATCCCCACCCTCCCAAATTGGCTGTCAATGAGCTGGTTTCTACTCTGTAGTAATTAGAATGTTTTTTTTTTTTTTTTTAAATCGGCCCAGGCAGCTAAGTGGAAGCGTTTATACCAATACACAGAGGAGTGGGGCTTTTTCAGTGGAAATTATAGTCCATGAAGGACCGGGTGCCCGTGTGGCGTGCTGTCACCGAGCTCGGCCAGCATGTCCGTGCCAAGGATGCCTCGTTTCCCTCCCTTTGCGTTCAGACAAGCCCTCACTGGCCAGGGGTGCCTGGGGGAGGCCGCCGCACCTCTGGCCCCAGGGCTGAGGGGACCCTGGCGGAGGGGCAGCGTGTTCGAAGGCAGGCAAGGATCTCAAAAAGACTTTCCTGGCCCTGCATCCAGCAGCTGGGCCCACAGGGAGCAGAGGCCTGGTCTCTGTCGTGCCAGGACATCTGGATGGATGCGGGCATGATGCTTCGCTTCCCTCGCATGCTGCCTCCACCCAGGAGCTGACCCCACGGAATGCCCAGTCTCAGGGCCCCCTCCCTGGCCTTGCACAGCGGCGGCACCAAGCCCTCGAGAGTCAGAGCCACCACTGTGGAAGGGTGACCCACAGCAGGTTAGGACACCCCTCCCCCGAGGCAGGGCCGCCCCCGCCCCCGCCCCCACGTGGCCCAGGAAGGTGAAGTGCAGGGGCCAAGGGCACCGCAAGCTTGAGCAGCAGAGCTGGATTTAAACCCAGGAACGGACTGGGGGCGGGAGGATTCTTTTTAGTTCTTTACAATCTTTTTTAGGGATGCTGGCAGCTGAGGTTTAGGAACTAGGACACAGAGAAGAAAGACCTGTGGAGCTCAAGGAAACCGCCCTGTCGTGCGGGAGGGCAGCTGGGGCCCTCCTGGCTTGGCACCGGGCCGCCCAGCGGGCTGACCACAGTCCGAGGTCACAGGAATCAGTGGATTCACCCCTGGAAAGGTCGGGGTGGATGGGGCACAGAGGTCCCGATGGCACTAACAGATCACACGGAGATGCCCCCCCCTCCGGCAATGACCTTAGCCCCACTCCCTGCAACCCACCAACCTGCTGAGAGGTCAGGCGACCCCCAGAGAGGCTATAGGCCCCTGACCAACACCAGGGTTGGGAGGGGGTCCCTGGAGTCTCGACAGGTCATGACTCAGTTTCTCTCGGCCCACGTGAAAGCGCCATCCGGGAGGGGGCTCCATCAAGGAGCGGCGTCTTCTCTGACCAGGTGGTCGAGCCCCCCCCTCCCCCCCCGACCAGATTCTCACGAGCTAGTGGTCTCCTCGAGCGACAGGGAGCAGCCAGCAATGGCCCTCTGCAGAAGTTGAAGAAAGGAATGCAATCTGAAAATACATATGGTGTCTTGTCCCCCGGGTTACAATGCCGAAGGAGCACACAGTCCATTTGATTTAAAAAACTGGCCCCAAAACCCCCAAACGAAAACCCAAACGAGCCATGCTTCTTTGAAGGAGGCACACTGCCCTGTACCAGTCTGGGGACTTCCCCTACAGTTTGTCAGGTCAGAGAGGACGCAGGAATCCTGGACCATCTATGCATTTACATTGAACCGACTCACAATGCAGGTGCCCTCCCTCTGAGTTCACAACACTGCTTCCCGAGGCAGAGACGCCCGAATTGGTCTGAAAAACCCACCGGCCTCTCCACGGGGCTCTTGAGAACATGGAAAAGCCGCGGGGGCTCTAAGAGCGACCGCGACGCCCGAGCCCTCTGGCACGATCTGACGGCTACTTTGATTTTCCCTTCCGCACCGGGAGCAGGGGAGAGCCGTTCCAGAAACAATAGCCTTCTGTGGGGAAGCACAGCCACCAGATACACGGTAATTCTAACAACACACCAAGTGCAGAGCGATCAGCCTACACAGCCAGCCGCCCTGTCTGGGCAAGTGCCCGCAGGACTGCCAGGACGGCGATTCTGGCAGAGAACAAAGACTCGGCACACCACCCCGAAGCGGGTTCGGGAGGCGGCACCGTACCTCCGAAATGAACTTTCTTCTTGAACCGTGAATTCTCAGCCATCATCTGCAGCCTGGGTGTGACCATCTCACTCAGGCAGGTTCCGCTGCCGCGCTGGGTCCACGCGGGGACCGTGTCCCCGAAGCCGGCCTCATCTACTATTGTCTGTTAATCCAAGAGGGAAACACAACAAAACAAAACAAAACAAAAAAAAGTTGCGGCCCTCCGGGGTCGAAATTGCAGAAGAAATAGGAAAAAGGACTCAGAAGGAGAAGAAAGATGGCTCCGGAGCGTTTAATCCACAGGGAGGCTCACAAAATTGACTTTTTGAGACCGCACATTGGATCGGCGGAAAATTCAGTTCTTTGACACAAGTTGTAAGCTCCAGATTGGAGCCTGCATCCTTCACTTCCCACTGTACCAGGGATGGTTCTTTTTCCTAGTGCCGGTTTCCATGGCAATGCATCAGTCACTAGTCTAAATACGTACGGGTGAAGGACGCCAGGAAAGCCAGCACAATTATGCATGCCATTAGCGGGTAGAGGAAAATGGTTCAACCCGGCTATTAGCACGGGGCCGAGGTAACACTTAGTGGCTTTGTCATCCTCATCCCGGGTAATTGCTTTCTCATTTATAACACTCTGTGTGTCCTCTGTCTTGGCACTTCCAGAGCCCCGTGTGCTGTGGCGGACAGCGGGCAGCCAAGTCCATCTTGGCCACATGACCCCGCCAAGCCCAGTGGCAAAGGGAAGGAAGCACATTGCGGGAAGTGGGTCCTGGTTATGCCTCTCGCCGGACCCTGCGTCCCCCGGGGGGAGGGGGGTGGCTTGGGATCTCAGGAGGCATGGAGGGATTTGGGGAAAAAAATCCAGGGACTCGCCGTGGATTGGGTTTGAAGGCTGGAGGTGAGCAGCTGTAGCAGGAGGAGGGCCAAGGCCATGGTGTGGGGCTGCGGGCCGAAACTGCCTCCCTCCCAGCGAGGTCCTCCTCCTCCCCCTGCCCCGTGACCTTGCTTAAGAAGAGAGGTGTCAGTGGCAAGAACGGAGACCCTCCCTCCTTTTGGTCATTTGTCCTGGCTTTCTTTTCTTAAATGGCCACCATGGGCACGCTGTGCGGCCTCAGACGAGACCGCTTGCCTTTCTGAGCTATAGGCTTCCTGTCACTTGGAAAAGGGGCCGGGAGGGTGGTAATTCTCAATGAACGTTCTCTGCATCCCCAGGGACCGCCAGGAGCCAGACCCTGGCTTCGCTACTCACTGGCCTCCTGGCCCGGGACAAGTTCCAATTCTGTTTGTCAGATGGAGATGAGAATGAATGCTCTGTAAAACGGGGTGCTGTTTTGACTACTCGGGGGAGAAGCACAGACGCCCTGTTACCTGTATGTGTGGTTGTGTTGTGGTGGCCCGGCCCATGCCGCCCAGACGCACGCCTGGCTTGTGGTATGACTTAGCCTTCGCGTCCTGTTCACCCAACCTTGCTGGAATCAGTGCCCCAAGAAGGATCAGAGGTGAGGAATCTGGGCCCAGAGAAGTTAAGCGACTGAGCCAAGGCCACACAGCCCGGTGAGTGTGGACCTGGACCTGGACCGCGGGTCTCTCGACCAAGCTCTGTGCCACCGTCCCACACCTCCCGCCTCGGCACTCCTGGGGATGAGGGGCGTTAGGTGCCCTGGGCTCGGCTCTCAGCTGACGGTGGGAATGAGCACCCAGGGCGGCCATGCTTGTCAAAGAGGTGGGCTTCACACCCAGGACATCCAATGTGCGTCTCTACTTGGGGGTCCTAGCAAATCCTGAGCCATCCCCTCATCCTGGTGGCTGGCAGCTCAGTGGGAGGCTACGGGCCCTCGGACCTACGTGGGTTCCTGCCTCCCTGGCGTCCTTCCTTCCGCCCTCGGTCTGATTGATCTCAGAAGGTCACAGAAACAGCCTGTGCCTGGCACGCGGGAGGCCCAGGGGGCCACTGCTGCCGCTCACCGGGAGGGATTTCAGTGGGAGGCAGCAGCGGAGAGACAGAGACGGAGGGTAAAAATAGCGCGGGCGGGCTTTCCACAACACTACTGGCCCCCTTTCTACAGCGCTCAGCACCGTGCACACGAGCCCCGTGCAGCCCCACGTCCCACGTCCCTCCGCACTTGGCATCTCAAAGGCTCGTGTCCTTGGAGGCACCCTGTCTCCCCAGGACGGTGAGGAGCTCATGGCTACACACAAAAGGGAGCCTCCGCCTCCCTCCACGTGTCCCCAGCCAGCCACCGGCGAACCCAGAGCGCTGGGCGGAGGGCTTGTCCTTCCCGATCCATGACCTCCGGCCTGGGTCTCACGCTCTCGGAGACTCGGCTTTGCCATCGGGAACACGGCGCGGGCAAGCCCGTGTCCTCTCGCAAGGACTAACCAAAGCGACAGAACGCTAGACGGTGGGCCTGCTGGGCAGAGGCGTGTGTGACCCACAGACGCCCCCACACGCCCATTGGGTGCACCAACGCACCTGAAAACCACAGAGTATTGTGCAAATGCCACCACGTGGGGGCTGCCACCTGCCCAGCCGGTCCAGCACAAAGGTGGACGTGAAGTCACATGCGTGCGCGGGCATTCTCCTTCCTGTCGCCACCTCCAGAGACAGCAAGGGGTTAGCTCCGTGTCATGTGGTCATGGTGCCCCGCGTCTGCATCCCTCCCTGATGCCCACGGGTGACGGGGCTAGAGGAATGCACTGAAACTCTGTGCTGTGCTGGGGACCAAGTCGTGTCTCCTCTGTGCCCCGATCCGCACCCCGAAGCCCTCACCCCCCATGGGATGGTATCTGAAGGCGGGGACTTTGGGACATGGTCAGGGTTAGATGAGGTCATGCGGGAGGGACGGGCCCTGGTGCCGGGATTACGGTCCCTGCAGGAAGCAGAACATACCGGAGTTCACTCTTGGCAAACCAGGAGAACAGCCCTCACCGGACACAAACCCTGGACGCCCGGCCTTCAGAACCGCAAGGACGAACGTTGTCTGAGCCCCTGGCCGGTGGTGCTGTTACCCGGCCCATGATGACTGGGGATGGAGAAAGTGCTGTCTCCTGGGGGTTGTGGGGACGAGCCAGCAGGCACACGTGCAGCATGCAGGGCTTCCTGTGCTGGGAGCGGCCCTCCCGCCCCCCGTGGAGGGAACAGCCCTGGGGCTCACATCACCTCCCGGGACGGGGGGTGGAGGCCACGCACCTGTGTCTCATTACCGGGAAACCATGCAGGCCTGGCGAGTATGCTCGAGGCCGTGTGCGTGCCCACCCGCGTACACACGTCGGCGAGTGTGCTCGAGGCCGTGTGCGTGCTCACCCGTGTACACACGTCGGCGAGTGTGCTCGAGGCCTGTGTGCGTGCTCACCCGCGTACACACGTCGGCAAGTGTGCTCGAGGCCTGTGTGCGTGCTCACCCGCATACACACGTCCGTGGGGAGGGACGGAGGATAGGCTGGGGTTTGGAATTCTCCTCTTTGGAGGAAAACATCTCAGACTCAAAGCTTTTTCCTTCCAGAGCCCACGGGAGCCCCATCCTCACTCCGACCCCCCCAGGCCCAGGCTTCTGCCTGTGGGCTGTGCTTGGACTCTGCACTGAGTTTTGCCCGCAGTAGCTTCTCTCAGCCACCCCCCTGTGTGCAGGACCCTGGGGACCTCTCCCCCAGGCACATGGAGGCAGCCCCAGTGACAAAGGTCCCAGGCGTGCACCGCTCTTCCTCCCCAGGAGTCCAGCCCCTGTCTCGGGCTCTGTTTCTCTCACTGACTGTGGACCCCTCACGGCCACTCCTTCTCCCGCCTTGGGCGCGTCCTCCCCAGGACCTAGCACAGGTGTCTGGAGGGCTGTTCTCAGTGACTGTCATCTGGATCTAATAGGTGACCCACAGTTACACGCGGAAGTCACAGACCGACACGTCTCCAGGAGGCCACGAGCAAGGCTGCAGGCATACGACGGTGGGCGGTGGTCAGCTCGGGCCAGCCGGACATTACACGCCCTGCAAACCCCACTTTGCAGGAAGGCTTTGCTCCCTCGGAGCGCAGCTACAGGTGGAACAGGGCGCCACTCTGCGAGCCGCCAGGCCTCCAGCGGCGGCTCCTGGGGAGTCCTGAAGGGCCACGGGGCTGAGCGAGGTTGTCCCGTGCTGGGAAGGCACTGCTTGCAAGCCGAGGGCAGTCACCCCGCACCACATGCCTCCCAAGGTCCCCACCCAACTCCAGGGTGCAGAAGGCCTTTTTATAAACGGTCTGAGCGTGATCCTAAATCCTTGTCACATAAGGCACAGAGCGTGTTTGGCGTGGACTGAATCCACACGGTATTCTTCAGGAATGCCAGCGGCTTCCACATCGAGGGAGCATGTCCTGTTTGTCTGGAGCTTTGACACAATTGCTCACGGGTTCCCGAGATTGCACCCGTGGGGGTGGGGCCCCTCGAGGGGTGTGGGCATATTCGTGGACACTGGGACCACCACGGGGATTCTCCGTGCCAAACGTGGACGCACGGACATGATCTTCCTGCACTGTCCCGGGTCGCTTCCTGCCTGCCCGGACAGTTGGGTCGTGTGCTTTTGCTCCGTCCCTGTCCTTTGGTGCTGTTGGGGGACAAGTGGAAGCACTGCGTTCCCCGACCCCCACCAGGGGCAGCAGGCAGGGTCTGGCGCGGGGAGACAGATCTGTCTGAACAGATCTGCATGTTTCGCGGGGACGCTGCATCTGGTGGTGTCCACAGAAAGCTCCCACACCCCCAAGGAACGCCTCTTTGTTCTTTATGCACCTGTAACACGAGGCAGCTGGGGCTTCCTGCAGTGACCAAGCTCTGGGTGCCATCAGCCTTGCCGTTCCTCCAGCCCGTCCAATGCGTCTGAGACCAATTTCCCGTATTCTGTCCCCTCTGTTGGGAACACCGACAGAGGTGTTTGTTTTCTCCGGCGGGACATTGATTGACAGAGGGCATGATGCTAAATTTTTAGATGTATGTATACTGTGGATTTTTTACTGTAAGGTTTTCACTTTGAAGATCATCAAAGGCTCCTTGCATATAACCATTTGAAAAACGGGTGCGTTGGGTCTCTCGGAGCTGAGATGCACAGAACTGCGGCCACAGATGGTGTGCACCGGGCTGAGAATGACCGAGCCATAAGCACCGGTCAAAACCTCCGTCTCCACCTGCAGCATCTCTGGGCACGTGGAGGTTAAACCTGGAGGGTCATTAAAGCATCTCCTCGATGAAAAGCAGGACTTGGGACGTGTGAGTAGCATCAGCAGGACAGGGCAGGCTCTGGGGGAGTCTAAGCCTCCTGACAAAGAGGTTGGGAATAGCCAAGGCTTTCTGAAGGAAGCTGAACAGCTAGATGAAGCTCCCCACAGCCAACCACGAGCAAGCTCCAGCCTTCACTTTTCTGCCCGGTCCCTACTTCCCTTCCTGTTGTAGGACTTTTTACAAAGTGCCATCAAACCCCATTCTGAGTTAAAAAACATGCCAATGGTCCCTGTGGAGGACAGACCTGGGAGCCCACCTCCCTGGTAAGAGTCCCTCCACGTGAGCGTGACTTGCTTCTACCAACAGAATACGGCTCATGTGCACACGTATGTGTGCTAGAGGATGCGTGTGTACCTGGGTTCACATGCACACGTGGGCACTAGAGAATGCATGTGTACCTGGGCTCACGTGCACGTGTGTGCTAGAGAATGTGTGTGCACACAGGCTCACATGCACACGTATGTGTGCTAGAGAACATGTGTGTGCATGGGCTCATGTGTACACATGTGTGCTAGAGGATGTGTGTGTACCTGGGCTCACGTGCACATGTGTGCATTAGAGAATGTGTGTGTGCATGGGCTCACGTGCACATGTGTGTGCTAGAGAATGTGTATGTGCATGGGCTCACGTGTACACATATGTGTGCTAGAGAACATGTGTGTGCATGGGCTCACGTGCACACATATGTGTGCTAGAGGATGTGTGTGTACCTGGGCTCACGTGCACACGTGTGTACTAGAGAATGTGTGTGTGCATGGGCTCACATGCACACATATGTGTGCTAGAGGATGTGTGTGTGCATGGGCTCATGTGTACACATATGTGTGCTAGAGGATGTGTGTGTACCTGGGCTCACATGCACACGTGTGTGCTAGAGAATGTGTGTGTGCATGGGTTCACGTGCACACGTGTGTGCTAGAGAATGTGTGCGTGCATGGGCTCATGTGCACGTGTGCTAGAGAATGTGTGTGTGCATGGGCTCACGTGCACACGTGTGTGCTAGAGAACGTGTGTGTGCCTGGGCTCACGTGCACACGTGTGTGCTAGAGAATGTGTGTGTGCATGGGCTCACGTGCACACGTGTGTGCTAGAGAATGTGTGCGTGCATGGGTTCATGTGCACGTGTGCTAGAGAACGTGTGTGTGCATGGGCTCACGTGTACACATGTGTGCTAGATGATGTGTGCGTACCTGGGCTCACATGCACACGTGTGTGCTAGAGAATGTGTGTGTGCATGCGCTCACATGCACACGTGTGCGCTAGAGAACGTGTGTGTGCATGGGCTCACGTGCACATGTGTGCCAGAAAACACGTGTACACACACGTGTGCGTGTGTGTACAAATACTTGTGCAGGAACTACTGCTCAGGGGAACTGCGGTGGCTAAGCCCCGTCTCAGAATCCTCTGGGGTCTCTGCGGGCCTGTCTTCTCCTTTGATCTCACACCACATCGTGCTTTAGGAAGAGCAGAGAGTGTGCCATGCAGAGGGTGCAGGGGCCCAGAATTCTCTGAGAGATCCTGGCGGCCCCACCTGCACGGAGCCACGCTGGTGCCCCTGTGCTCAGGTTGAGTCCGGGCAGCTCAGGGCGGGAATGTGTGCTGCCCCTGCACCCAGAGAGCCCCCACGCTCAGTGCTCGCGAAGGAGACCTCTCTCAAGATCTAAGGAGCTGATGAGGCGGAGAACACCGTTGGGAGGTGGTGGCTGGTGCGTTTACGCCCACTGACCCTACCGGGGGTCGGGGGGCAGGCTTTGAAGATGAGTTAACAAAGGAAAGTCTTCAAGACCGTAAATACCCAACCAAACCCAAATTTCAGACCAAAAGGAAGGAAACCAGCACCTGCTGAGTGCCTACTATGTGTCCTGAGCTCTCCCAGATTAGAAAAAGTAAAAAAAAGATTAGTATGTATTTGGAAAACGGTGCTTCAAAGCTCAATTCTTTGGGGGAAAATCCCGACACCGAGACCACTGTACAACTGTCATTAGCCTAAATAAGAGAAGCAAAAACAAGTCTACTGCGGAGCATACTAAAGGAGCTGGTGGGTTTTTTTTTTTTTTAACTGTGAGGAATTTTAGTGAGTAAATGTTTTCCTACAATATTCATAAATGCCACTAACACCCTAAACCAGCACCATTTAACTCATTTGCAGCTGGTTCTGTGTCATATTTAAAGTGAATCATTTTGCAGCGTTCGGGGGCTATTACAAGCGCAGTGTGGTGAGAAGCACTTCCCTGGATGTCAGGGCGGGAACACAGAGATAGGCTTGTCAGCAGCAGGGACCCAGACGGTCCCCTTCAGGCCTCTTCTCAGCCGCCACCCGCTGGCTGCAGCGCCGGGCTGACGGGGTCCTTATATAAGGACCCATCGCTCAGACCTGTGGGTCTCACTTGCACAACCTGCCCTCCTGGCATCCACATCCGTGCTCCCCACTGCCCCCGGGGACTGAGCGGTCCCGGAGATGCTGACCTGCAGGTATGGCGTCAACGACACTGTGCCAGCCTGAGTCTGGATTTCAGGAGGCCTCACTCTTGAACGGGGCACGGTTGCCCTGTCCCAGGCCCCAGCTAGCTTGCTGGACAACGAGACACGCGAGGTCCAGGCATCCTGCTAACTGGCGGGTGGTTGCTAGACACAGCAGACGGAGTCTGGCCGAGAAGAGCAGCGCCTCCCAGCGGAGCCCGGCCCAGCCTGCTCTTTCCTCTACACGATCGTGCGACAGATGGTTGTGGTGCCCACCATGGACAGCCGGGGCCGCTCAGCACAGCGAACGTCCCGTGAGTTCCATCAGTTCTGAGACTTCGGGGAGGTCGCCTGACCCCGCGGCAGTGGTTTCACCATCCGTGAGACGTCCAGGACGGGCCCTGCCCTTCCCGGGGCTGCTGCAAGAGTCCCATCAGTGACCATGAAGAAACGTCTTGTGAACTTCATAGCGCAAGGCAACAGGGTGGAAACGTTAGCCTGGGAAGGCGGTCTGGAGAATGGAGCGTCTTTTTCCAGGGGACAGCAGAGCTTCCCGTGGGGTGCACTGTGGGGACACGGAGTCTCCCCGACTGACTTCTGTGTACTTTCTGAGGTTTCTTGTGGCTGAGGTGGGGGTCGTACGCTCTGTGATGTAAGAGGCACCGCCGTCAGGCTGCGGGCATCTCGGGAGCTGGCGCCCTAGAGAACGTGCTGGAACTCCGGCTCTACGGCCAGGCCCATGGCCACGACCCAGTTCATGCCCTCAGGTAAGACTTCTGTCCTTGTTTGTAAAGTGGGTGCTGCACCCCAGCTCTGCACCCCTCGAGACAGGCAAGAAGTGGAGAGGAGAAGAGCAGCTTGAACTTGGGGAACACCCTGAGTTATGGCTCCGGATAAAACACCCCTTCCTCCTAGGGAGGTCGGCTGTGCGCATACACATTCAGCTGCTGGCTGGGCACGAAGACCTCTTTTCCACCATGACACCCTACGGGGGCTGTGGGCTGCTTGCACCCTTCTGTGCTCCAACATCAACGTGAAAAGGGAACGTACGAAGCAACCTACATGGGAAACGGAGGCAGAGGGTCTCCTGACCATTCTGGTAGCTACTATTCTTCAAGAGTTACTCGCTGGGCTTGACAAAGGCATTTCCGTGTTTACTGTTCTGGGCTGTAAATGCTTTAAATAAGGAGAATAAAGGAATACACAAGTGTTCTGTGTTGGGGCAGGAACACGCAGGTGCTTCTGGAGTGCGCGCCTCCCTCCCGCTCCCTGTTTACTATCACCATAGAGACGGAGTCACGGGTAAAATCAGCTGACAGGGAGGGCAGAGCCTGGTTCCTAACACAGGGGAGATGTCCCCCCTCCCCCATCAGGCACCCCACCGGCTTGCTGAGGACATGGGGGCGTCGCACCCCTCCACGGATGTCTGTGATGAGCACGGAGGGGCGGCAATCTGTTCTCAGCCAGTGGGTGGCCCAAGGTGCTGTGGTCTGGCAGCGATCACGCTCAGCTCATCGGGGGGACCACAGCCCTCCAATGGCCACTTAACTCATGACGCCCTGGCAGCCGACCCCCCACCTACTTGCCAGGCACGCTTGAGACTGTTAGAAGTAGGGCCAAATCCTAGGGCTCCAAGAAACCCGAAACGAAAACCACCACTCCAGGGCATCTGGGAGGAACGGGGCCAGGCTCGTCAGCTGGATGGGCAGAGAACATCTATTTCCACCCAGTCAACACATCTGCCTAGAAACAAACAAGGTCAAAGCAAGCGCATTCACATCACACAAATGACATGCGGTCTTTCAGTCATTCGAGGTGCCGTGTTGGAATTACTAGGTCACCTCAAGCTCAGCTTTCTTTAAAGAAAAACCAAAGCGAGTTCTAAACAACTTTTAATCTCACTCAGACCCCCGTGCGTACCCTCTGCCCACATAAGGGGGCTGCAGCCAACAATTTCCACCAGGGGCTCGGGGAGATGATCCTCAAAGTGTGGGTTGGGTGGGTCGGCAGGGGCTCAGTGCTGGTGCCGAGGAAGGAACGGAGCAGTGACAGGGGCCGTAGCGTGGAGGGGTCCCCAAGATACTCTGCTCAGTGACAGAAGCCAGACACATGTGGTCTCATACTGCGTGACGTCACTTATACACAATGTGCAGAACAGGTCGATCCACGGAGGCAGAAAGTGGTGGTCTCCAGAGCCGGGCAGGGGGCAGGGGGCGTGCCCACTCACGGGGACGGGGTTTCCCGTAAGCGCGACGAGCACGCCACGGAACCAGATAATGGTGGTGGTTGCACAACTCTGTGAATGTGCCAAACGCCACTGACTGTGCCCTTCCAATGTATGACTGTTACGGTATTCAAACCGCGTCTCCATACAGTGTCATGAAGAAGCAACAAGGTGCGTGGGAGCGGGGCCCATGCCAGTTGGCCTCGGTTCTAATCCTGCTCCACCAAGTATGGCTTCAAGACTCCGGGCGAGCCACGGGCCTCCCTGGGCCCTGGTTTCCTCGCCGGCACGGTGCCCACCCCGGGCACAAGTGCGGGGCCGCAGACGAGCAGGGAGCTTCCCACCAGCTGCTATTACCTTCATTCCATTTTATCAGCTGCTTGCAGCAGGAGGCCCCTGGACCTGGGCTGGGACGGAGCTCCCTCTCCGTGGAGCCTCCTGAACACGTCGGAGCCCTCGCGCTGGGCAGGCATCTGCTCAACAAAGCCCCGCGCCGTGCATTTCTAGGCTCACGGTCGCCCCTTCCCTGCGCTTCCCTGTGACCTCCCTCCCCACCGCATCCCTACTCGCTCACATCTCCTGTTTCATGAACTCTCCCCTTCCATGAACGGCCTCTACCTACCGCTGTGCCTGGGACCTCTCTTCTCAACCCTTCCTACTTCTGGTTGTTTTAGGGAGGTGGTAATCACATAATACATAAAGCTAGACATGTCAGAGTGCAGTTCACAGAGGGCACCCTGAGTCGCGCAACCACCACCTCTATCTACGTCCAGAATATTCTCATCACCCCAAAAGGAGACCCCGGGCCTGTTAGCGGCCACTCCCTGCTATGGACTGAATTGTGTCCCCCCCATATTCATGTCAAAACCCCCGCTCCCAGTGTGACTGCAGCTGGAGATAGGCCTTTATGGAGATAATTAAGGTTAAACGAGTCGTGGGGGCATGACCCCGGTCAGATAGGACTGGGGTCCTTATGAGAAGAAAGGACACAGAGCTCTCCCCACACGTCCACAGAGGAAAGACCACGTGAAGACACAGCGAGGGGGGCCATCGGCCACAGGAAGAGGACCCTCCCCAGGAACTGAATTTGCTGCTACCTTGATCTTGAGTTCTAGCCTCCAGAAGAGAAATTAACGTGCCCCCGTTACCCGTCCCCTAAATTCTCCTGACCCGTGGTATTTTGTTACGCAGCCTGCGCTGACCTAGATGCTCCCTCCTCCTCCTCCCCCCAGCCCCGGCAACCGCTCAGCTGTTTTCCGGCCCCGTGGATCTGCCTATTCTGGATGTTTCACGTCTGTGGGACCACACGACATGCGGCCCCCTGTGCCCAGCTTCTTGCACCCCGTGTGATGATGTCGAGGGTCGCTCACACTGCAGCGGGCGCAGGCTTCATTCCCCCTCATGGCTGCCTGGTAACCATGCTCTATATGGACTGCACTTGCGCATCCATCCCCCGTTGTGGACACTCGGGTTGTCTCTGCCCGTGGCTAGCACGCACAGCACTGCTACGAACGCGGGCGTCCGTGTACCTGTCTGAGCACCTGTTTTAAATCCTTCTGGGATCCCTTCTGTCTCGAGCCCTCAAAACGAGATTTCATGCCAGCTCTCACCCAGGTGCCCGGCGGCATGCATGCGGCAGAGGAGAGGAGAACGGTCAATATGCAGACTCTGCGGACACCCTTCTCCTTCCTCGGGGACACACTTGTCAGGGCACCCTCTGGCCTCCCTCCAGCAGGAGCCCGAAGCCATCCCAGGAACGCCTGACCCCTCACGTGGCCGAAGGGCTTCTGCTGGAACCCTCGAATGGCCCACATGTCAGAGCGAAGCCCAGACTCTCACCGGGACCCACAGGCCCCTCTGACCGGCCCCATGACCCTCTCCTCAGCAAGCTACAGGTGTGACGCCCCCCGAGCGGGAATGCCCTCACCCCAAGTCCACGTGGCTTGCTCCTTCGTTTCCTTCCCGCCTCAGAGCGGCTGCCTCTGACCACACCCTGTACCGTCTGCTCTCCCTTGCCTCCCCTGCATCCCTGGGTGAGCGTCTTCTGTGCGTCGGGTGCCGCCGATGAAGGCATGACTGAGCCCAGACGAGGGCCCGGGCTGCTGGAGAGACAGACGCGGAGCAGATCATCTCAACAGAGTGGGCCCGGCAGTGACGGAGAGACGTGTCGTGCACTGTGGGAGCAGCCGGCGGGGCCGTCAGTGACGAGGGCTGTGCCAGAGGTGCAGACACTAGGGGCAGTCCCCACTGGGTCTTGCAGGATGAGTAGGAGTTTGGCAGACGGACAAGTAAAGGAAGGGCATCCCAGGCAGGAGGAACAGCACAGAGACCCGGAGGTATGGAAGAAAGCTGGCATTTTTTTCATGGAGGCAAGGGGTTGAAGGGCTGGTTTTACTGACAATAACAATTCTTAGAATAATTAATGCTTCACGTGGATCATCTTGTCAAGTACTCACTCCAACCCCGTGTGGGCATAATGATTACCTTCATTTTAAGAATGGGAAGAGTGAGACCTTGAGAGGATCCCCCCTTTTCCAGAAGCTTCACAACGATTTGAAGCAGAGCCAGGATTGGATCGGGGGCTCGGAATGGCCACCACAGGCTCCTGGGGAGTGGGCCCAGGACAGGAGTCTACAAACTAGGGCTGCTTTTGCGCCATAATGCGGGGCGGAGTGGGGAGCTGCGGCAGAGAGTGTGTGGCCCCGGCAGACAGGTATTTGCTCTCTGGCCCACCAAGGCACGTCTGTGGAGCCCTGGTCCCAGGGGAGGGCGACGAGGCTGGAAAGGTGGCCGGGAGCAGGGGCCCATTGGGACTGGGGCTCAGAAGAGGGGGCTGCTGTGGGGCCGGGGAAGAAGCAGGTGCAGGAGAGTCCAGCCGGGCCAGGCTTGGCTCCCCCGCAGGAAATGACAGGAGATACACAGGCGGGGAGGGCGACTCCCCCACCACTTGCTACCCCAGGCACCTCTGCTGGGTCCAGCCTGCGCCTGGCCAAGGGGGCACCAGGAAACAGAGCAGAGCTGAGTCTCACCGTTGACATGCTCCTGGCAGAAGGCAGGAGCGTAGTGACGGGGGACAGAGGGAGACCAGCCAGAGCCCGGAGGTCAGTCAGCGGGAGGAGGGCGGGAGGAGGCCAGGCGCCAACCAAGCTGTGTGGCGGGGAGAAATGCGAGGCGGGAGGCACAGCTCAGGTGAAGGTACAAAGGCCTGACCCCTACCGGCCCCGTGAACGCAGCCTCTTCTAAGCGAGGAGGTAGGGGAGCTGGTCGGCTTGGGAATGTTTTGCCTGATGCTTCTGAGCAGGCGTTGGAGAATCGGAACAATTGAAGTCTGAGAGCTGTCTAAGGAACGTGTGGAGGCCGCACTTGGAAGACGTGCCTAGAAGCCCATCTCGAGGTGAGTGACGGGGAGCAAGGAAGGTCCCTTCTCTCCTTGCCTAGTGCGGCCGCGCCTGCGGTTGGGTGGCCAGATCCGGTCGAGCTGAAGTCCAAGCTCCCCAAGGATGGGAGTCTTCAGCCGTCCTTGCTAAGGATCCAGTGGGCCAGCGCCAGGCAGGGCTGGGGAGTTAGCAGATACAGCCCGGGCACCTGCCAGCCGGACGCCCTGGCACTGGGGCCTGTGTCCCAGAGGCCGAAGGGGCAGCTGCCAGCCCTGCCTCCTCGAGGCCGGAGGGCAGCCCGGGGACCGTCCGGCAGCGGAGGACCCCTAGGGAAGGACTTCCTGCCACCACGCTCCTTGGGGCTCCCCCACCTCCCCAGGGGGAGGCCCTGCTGCGAACAGAGCGCATGCCCGCCATGTGGCTGGAATGGCAGGATATTTTAAGCAGTGCATGGGGAGTTCTGCGTTACCCTGGAGATGGGGCGGATGCAGGCTTCAGCGGCCGTGGCGCATCTGTGCTCAGCAAGAGGCCTGTCCAGAGTCTGGACTGGAGGGGCCACCGGTCCCTTCCATCATGGAGGCCAGCGTGGGAAGGCAGAGGTGGCTGTGGCCGCCCCGGGGAGGGAAGCGAGCCCCAAGCCCGGCCCAGCTCTGAGGCTCAGGGGTAAAGGACCCAGCTGAAGCCAGCAGCAGAGGAACGGCAGCGGCCCCTGGCCGGGACAGAGGTGCTCCCAAACCACACACCTGCAGGCCCCTGCAGGCCCAGCATGACCAGCTGGTGCTGCGGGCAGGGGCGGAGGCTCATTCACTCATCCTGGAAAGAGCGACTGGGGGCTTCTCCCCAAGCCATGAATGTGACCTTATTTGGAAAAGGGGTCTTTGCAGGGTTACCCAGTTGGGCCCTAAATCTAATGACAAGTGTCCTTGTAAGAGACAGAAGAGAGACACACAAACAGGGAGAAGCCACGGGCCCACAGAGGCAGAGGTTGGAGGGACAGGGCCCCAAGCCCAGGGCTGCCAGGGCCACCCCAGGATGCGGACAGTGAGCAACGTTCATTGAGGACATCCTTGGTGCCAGGCACACCCTGAGCATCTTACGGGAGGGCCCACCGGATGCCACAGAGCCCTCTGGGCTCAGGGGGCATTTCTGCCATCCAGCCCATTGTATAGATGAAGACCCGAGGCCTTGGGGCTCCAGTGACCAGGACATGCCCCTGGGAAGAAGGGGACCTGGGGACTGCAGCCTGACTTCAAGTTGTGCCCTGGGGGTAAGGCTTGTGCTTGACACCAGGATGCCGTGAGACCCTTGGGCACAGAGGGCTCCGGGGAGGGGAGGGAGTGTGGCGCATGGATGGAAGGTGTCACCATGGCAGGTGCGGCAGGAGCAGGCTCAGGGCGGGCATCCCAGTGCGAGCCTCACAGAGGAACGCTGTGGGCTGCTGCACGGCCTCACCTTCTGGAAGGGCCCGGAAACCTGCGCTGGTTTTACTCCATGCTGTCCTTCCTCAAACCTCAGTGACTGCGGCCACGGAAGCGGCCACTCAGCCCCTCGCCCGCCACCCGGCCTCGTCCCACCTACGTCTCCTCTGACTCTTCCGCTCTCATTCATGTTGTTCCCATTCCGGCTTCGGGGCTCCGCCCCAAGGCTCATCCTTGGTGACAGTGGCCCTGGGCAGAGACCAGTGACGCCCACGGTCCTTCCAGCTCCTCCCAACCATCTCGACACGGCCCCTGCCCCACCCTGACCACGATATTTTGTCACTGACTGCTAAGGGCCGAATGTCTATGTCCCCCCAAATTTCTATGTTGAATACCCCTCAGGGTGGGGCCCCTGGGAGGTGGTCAGGTCACATGAGGTCACGGGGGCAGCGTGGTGGGACTCGTGCCCCTGCAAGAGCTCTCACCCCCTGCCCCATGGAGGCACTGCGAGTCCCGACCTCCCAGGCCCCCCAGCTGAAATGGGGTGTCGGCCAGCTCTGTGGCCCCGAGCACCTGCCTCATGCTGGGGGCGGCACGGCATGCTCCAGAGTTAACCCTTCTGTGCCTCCCAGCAGCCTCGTGGAGCAGGTGGGCCTGTGCCCCCAGTTCACAGATGGGGGAACCAGCTCGTGCAGGTGACGGACACGGGTGGAGACCTGCCTATCACTGACCCTCAGTGCTGACATCCTCGTGACGGCCACGCAGTATGTCTGGGGGAAGGATGAGCCTAAGGGCTCCCCGGAAAGGGACTGGGGAGACTAGGGTCCCTGAACTGTGGCGTAGACACCTGCCCTCCCTGGGGTCTTGGGGACAGAGTGAACATGCCATTGCATCTCCCCCCCCCAGACCACCCCCCCAGGGCGTGGCTGCTCACAGAGTGGTGGCGTGTCCCGGAGGACGGGGTGACGCCCTGTGCTGGGGAGTGCCGGGCAGCACCTGGGGCTGCTGACACCTGTGTGCTCCCCGGACTCCTCCTCTCCCCGACACCGCTGCTGTCCGTACACGCTTCTCTGTGCTGACTGGCCAGGGAGGCGGCCGGGCCCCAGATGGCAGGCCTGTGCGGGCTAGCCAACCCCGGGCGGGGCCGCGGCCACTCCACCCACAGACTCTTGCATCTCAAACATTCAGAGGACGGATGCTTCCAGAATACAGGCTCTGTGGGGCCGGCTTTCCTGCACACAGATGGCGAGAAGGCCTATCATTTGCTCCTTGTCAGTAACAAAAGTTGGCACACGAACGAGAAAACAGAAAAAATCCATTTGTTAATCCAGCCCCACAGCGGAAGTGCGCGACAGAGACAGAGCGGCAGCGAGGGGCACGGGGCGCTGAGTGGCGGCTCGGCTCCGGACCAGGTGAGGAAGGCCCCTTGGTGCCCCACGCCACGGGCCAGAGGCGGGGCTTGCCGTGATATCAGCACCCACTCACGTCCCCGTTACCGAGGCCTGGGAGGACGGCATGGTCCCCCCAACAGGACAGGACCCCGAGGCCCAGAGACGGGGACTGAGCTGCCCGAGGTCACACGAGGAGTGAGCTTCCACTCCTCCGGGATCGGAGACGTTGGCCTGGCTCCCTTCTGCATGTTCTGGCCAGATGGAGGACGAGGGACCATCTGGAGCCACCCCGAACCTGGGGCTGGGTCTGGAGGAGTGGCCAGGTCTCAGAAGGAAGCTCCTGTCTTGGGCTCCCCTCATGGTCCCATTCTTCCCACCCACGGAGAAGAGCCTTATCTTCTTGCAAAATGAAGCCATGTGTTCTGGAGCGTGCATGACAAAACAAAAGGTTCTTTATCATAACGGATAAAGGAATTTGGTCAAGAGCCATGAATGTCCTGTTGGAACCCAATTCTAGAAGGAAGTGCTGGGGCCAGACCCCCGGTGCCCTGATTCTCAGCACTCGTGGCAAACGCTCCCCCTGGAGTCATGTGCTGCGACCCGTGGAGTCTGAGAGCCCATGACGGGAACCTTCTGGAAGAGTCTCTGGTTTGGGTCTGGAGGGAGATTAATGCAGGAGGAGGGCTCGGGGTCCCGGGGCCTGTGGTGTCCATGGCTGAGGGTGCTTCCCCGGCCACAGGAGCCTGGGTGGCGAGAGCAGCTTCACACATCATGTGGTTGGACAAAAGTCTGCAAGTGTGTCATCTAGACTCCAAAGCAGCCACAGCATGCACTCCAGGAGAGGCCTGGCAGAACTGCCATGGGTTTCAGAAACACCGGAGACGCGGCAGACCCCTAAATCACAGAGCCACCGAAGCTCTGGGGGGACACAGAAAAATCCTGAGCCTGCCCTAAGTATAAACACATGACCCCTTCAGTCTCTACAAGGGAGGGCTGTTCTTTTGCACAGGTTAAGGGGGAGGGTGGGTATGCAGTGCGGCCTAGGGGCCCAGAAAGAGGGGGCCGCGTGGGGACCAGGATTAAGGGGAGCACAGCTTTCCAGGGACTCTCCACAGGGAAGGCCACGCCAGGCTCAACCCGGAAGCCCCTGAGTCTGCAAACCCGCCTCTTTGGTTCTGCTCAGTTTAGATCCAAATGCATCCTACTACTTCAAGAAATCAAGGGCAGAGGGCTGCTCACGAGCCCCCAGTCCCGCACACAGACCGTCTCAAGACTGTGTGCAGGGGTGAGGGAGCTGATGAACCAAATGCGCACCTTGCCAGAAAACCCAGCGCTCACAGGAGGTCGTGGTAAATTATGGCAAAAGCTGTGAAATTGGCAGTACACACCCTCCGGCAATGTCCAAGGTCATGCAGCTGACGGGAGGCTCCCAGGTCCACGCACTCCCTGCCCAGCAGCCTGCCCCAGCCCCCGAGAGGGCCCTGCTGCCACCCCACATGGTGATCCAGGACCAAGGAGAAATAGAACGGACCCTGCTTTCCAAGGAAGGGGTCCGTGGCCTGATAGAAGGGCTTTGGGAGCAAGCACAGAGACAAAACAGTGTTTGAACAGCCCTGAGGATTCAGATGAGCAAGGCTGTCGAGTTCCTCCAGCCAAAGCGGTGGCTTCTCCGCCATCTTGGTTCTGATGCCTGGTGGTGGGCCACGTCCTACTTGGCTTGTTGGCCAATGACCTAGTGTGGCAGGTGTGTTCATGTCCATCAAGGGACCCAGCCAACCAATGACCAAGCCTCAGGGCATGTGCATTTGGGGCACACACAAACCCCAGACCCAGACCCGGCATGTCCTCCTCCCACCCTGTTCTTGCCCCTTCCCAGAGGAAAAGAGAAGAGCAGCAGGGCCCTTCTCCCTTCACGTGCTCATCACTAGCGCAGGGCCACAAATACAAGCCTTTAATCCCAGACCGCCTCTTGCACACACTCTCCTCAGCCCGTTAGCCTCTGTGCCCACATGGGGAAACCGTGTTCTGTTTTGGTTTCACGTTCTAAGCTTGTAAGGGTGACGTCAGCCAGGGTGAAGTGGGCCCCAGAGAGGCTGCAATAGAATGAGCTGTGTCCCCCAAATTCCCATGTTGAAGCCCCAACCTCCAGGATCCCAGAACGTGACCATATCTGGAGATGGGGTCTTTAAAGAGGTGATCAAGGTAACATGAGGTCACCGGGGTGGTCCTAATCCCATGTGACCGGAGTCCTTACAAGAAGGGGAGATCAGGACACAGACACGTAGAGGGACGACCCCATGAGGACACAGGGAGAGCACGGCCATCCACACATGAGGAGAGAGGCCTCACGGGGACCCCGCCCTGCCCGCGCCCGCATCTCAGACTTTCAGCCTCCAGGTCGGGGAGACAGTGAGCGTCTGTCATTGAAGGCCTCCGTCTGCGATGTTTGTTATAGCAGCCCAAGCCAACGGATGCAGAGCCCACTCACATCCACCCCACTCCTGGTAAAGCTGCACTGTGCCTCAAAGTCCATTTACTTATTTTAATTTTTACTTTTTTAGCTGCTGCTCCAATTGTTTATCTGCACCTGTCATGTACCAAGCACTTTACATACATTGCTTTACGCCTTCTGATAATCTTTCAAAGGAGCACGATCACCTGCACTTTATAGACGAAGAACAGAGCACTCAGAGACACAATGTTGGAACTAGGGCAGGAACCCAGGTGAGTCACGTGCTATGATGGCCCTGACCATGAGGCTTTCCCTCACTAGGCTTTTCCCCTAGTGATTCCCCAGCACCTAAGGAAAGTCCCCTTTTGATCTTGTGCGCTGTTGGTGGGAATGCAAGCCGGTGCAGCCACCCTGGAAAACAGTATGGAGGTTCCTCAAGAAGTTAAAAATAGAGCTACCCTATGATCCAGCAATCCCACTTCTGGGAATATATCCAAAAGAAATGAAATTGTTATGTCGTGGAGAAGATCTGCGCTCCCCTGTTCACTGTGCATTATTCACAACAGCCAAGGTATGGAAACGATCTAAGTGTCGAGGGACAGATGAAGAAGATGTGGCATTTACACACAATGGAGTATTACTCAGCCTTTGCAACAACATGGATGGGCCTGGGGTGCTGGGCGAAATCAGCCAGACAGAGGAAAACAAATACCAAATGGTATCATTTATATGTGGAATCTAAAAAAAAAAGGAGCTCATAGAAATAGTAGAGAAGTGGTTGAGTGGTTGCCAGAGGCTGGGGAGGAGGGCGAGAGAAATCCAGACAGGCTACAAACCTTCAGTTGTAAGATGAGTAAAGCCTGGAGGTCTAATTGTAACAAAGTGACAACTGTATTGAAAATTTGCTAAGAAAGTAGAACTTAAATGTTCTCACCCAAAAAAAAAAAAAAATCAAATCCCCAAAGTACATTTGTGAGGGGATGGATGTGCTAATGGACTCAGTTGGGGGAACCGTTCCACAATACGTATGTACACCCAATTGTCACATCGTACACTTTAAACACCTGACAGTTTTATTTTTTAGTGGAAAAACAAGTCCCCTTACACTTAGCACGAGACAGTGTCTGGAATGTCATCTTGCCTTGAGCGGCCACATCTTATGACAGACCAGCTACCACGTGTGCAAGAGAGGATGATTTCTTCCATGGTCAGGATGGAAGGTCTGGAAATCCTTTCAGAAGAAGTGCTCCCGAGGGAATTAGGGGTGTGTAGGTCAGAAAACAAAAAGTTGGGAAGGAAATATGCCAAAATGTCAACTGCGTGTTTCTGAAAGGTGAAGTAACAGGTGATTTTTATTTTCTAAAGATGTTTTCTATGATGAACATATTTTTTTTTCAAAGACTTTATGCATCTATTTGACAGAGAGAGAAAAAGAGAGAGAGAGAGAGGGAGAGAACACACAAGTAGGGGGAGCAGCAGGGAGATGGAGAAGCAGGCTGAGGAGGGAGCTCCCACTGAGCAGGGAGCCCGATGCGGGGCTCAATCCAGGACCCCAATATCATGACCTGAGCTGAAGGCAGGCGCTTCACTGACTGAGCCACCCAGGTGCCCTGACATATTATTTCTATAATAAGAAAAAAACACCTAATCTGAGTTAAAAGACAATCTCAGTATTCTATCCCCAGCATCTTGAATGGTGTCTGACACATAGTAGGTGCTCAGTGAATAGAAAGAAAGACTAGGCTTCCCTGAACCTCCCCCTCACATTCACACGAATGAAAACTCTAAAAACCCATTGCACTGGGTTCTGTTGATGACCCGGGAGGGGCGGAAACATAGAGTAGGTGCTCAGTAAATGCTGATCAGCCTGATCCCTGCTCTGTGTCGCCGTGGCCTGAGATTCCCCCCTGCTAGGATCACCCACCCTTTATCTCCAGTCCCTGAAGCGTTGGTGTTCTTTTCTGGGCCTCATGCGTCCCGCAGTTGTAAACAGGGAGTAGTAGAAGCCCCCCCTTTCCTAGTGCGATGGTGTCAGAGAGCCTGGTATTGAAGCCCTCCTTCTCCTCCCCCTCACCCCTGCCCTGTTTGAGAGGCTCGGGCAACAGCATCAGCCAGCCCAAGTTATTTTTAATCACATGATTACCCAGGGTCTTTTGTCACTTAAACAGTTTAATTGGAGCTGAAGCCCTCCTACAGCAGAGCTGCTACAGGAAACGTCAGCCAGCATAGCCTGGCAGCAGCAGACGGACGCAGCTTGTCCCTGAAGCCAACCCCTTCCCTGGGAGGTGCTCCAGGCATCCAAAGCCAGTCTGGGCCCATTTGGCAAATGGGAGAGAGCAGAGTCCCTGCACCGAGGGGAAGCTCCTGGAAGACCTGCAGGTGAGGGCAAGTGGGGATCACATGGAGACAAGTCACAGCCGAAGACTATTTTGATGGGCAGTAAAGTAGAAGGGAGGAAGTTTATCTGTCCACCCATCCACCCATCCATCCATCCACCCATCCACCCATCCATCCATCCATCCACCCATCCACCCATCCATCCATCCATCCATCCACCCATCCATCCATCCATCCATCCAC
>NC_058413.1:2971500-3020323 GCF_002201575.2 Neomonachus schauinslandi | reverse complement strand
CCATCCATCCATCCACCCATCCACCCATCCACCCATCCATCCATCCACCCATCCACCCATCCACCCATCCACCCATCCACCCATCCACCCATCCACCCATCCACCCATCCATCCACCCATCCATCCATCCACCCATCCATCCATCCACCCATCCATCCATCCACCCATCCATCCATCTATCCATCCAATCATCTATCTACTCAACCACCCATCAATCCATCCCATATATTCATCCATTTTTCACTGTGTACCTACCAAGTACTTTCTTCCACCTTCAGACCCACTCAGTTTCCCAGAGGTATTGCCTACTCATCCGTCCATCCCATCTATCTCATCCATCCATCCATCTACCATCTTGTCCATCTATCCATCCGTCCATCTATGTTCATCCATTGATCCATCTACCATCTATGCATCTAGCCACCATTTATCCGTCCATCCATGAATCCATCTACCTACCATCTATCCATCTAAACAACCATCCACCCATCCGTCTACCCACCCAGCCACCTAACCACCCATCAATCCATCCCGTACATTCATCTAATGGGCAATGTGCACCTATCAGGTGTCTTCTTCCACCTTCGGACTCACTCAACTTCCCAGAGGTGTTGCCTACTCATCCATCTACCTCATCATCCCATCTATCTCATCCATCCATCAACCCATCCATCCACCATCTATGCATCCAACTATCCACCAATCCATTCATTCACCATTTATTCATCTAAATATCCATTTATCCACCCCTGTGTCCCTCTATCCACCACCTATCCATCTAAACATCCGCCCACCCATCTACCACCCAGCCACACAACCACCCACCTATCCATCCCATACATTCCTTTGTTGTTCACTGAGCATCCACGAATTACCTTCTCTTACCTTTAAACCCACTCACTTTATAAAAAATGGTGCCTACTCATTGATCCCAGCTGCTGGGAGTACTCTCTGTGCCCTCCCCACCCCCTTGTCTGGTCCCCTGCCAGACTTCTGACCTCCTCTTCATCCCACTCCTTATCATAACTTGAGTGTCTGATGCTCACCCCCTCAAAGAAGGAAGGAAACTAACAGGACACCTACTATGTGCTGGGCACAGTCACTGCTGTTTTCTCATTCAGTGGTTCTCAAAGCCCATGAGGTACCATTTCCCAGGAGACAACCACCAAGGAGAACAAGGACCGAGCACTTGTTGGACTCTGGACCCAGGACTCCTTCTACTATCCCTAGTGGCCCCCCGGGAAGAGGCCCTCATGGTGGTGGACTCTGAAAAGTCTCAAGGACAGACACAGTGTCTGAAGTTCCAGATTCCCACCCTGGTCCCCACACTGTCCCAACCGAGGGTCGGACCTCACTAGGTCTCCACTTCCTTCTCTGTAAAAATGGGAGAAGGACACTCAACTCTTAGGATCAAATGTCGCCTGCTACTACCTCCACTGTCCATGCCCCGGCAGCTGCAAGTTCTGCCCACTTCCAGCCACTAGAGACAACTGTTCCATCCCTAAGCCACGCCGTCTGTGGCCTTGCGGGCTGGGGAAGTGGAGACAGCTTCAGTTCTCTCTGCAACAGAGCCCTGCCCCCTTCTCCCAGAGGTCTGCTCATCCCTCAGAACCCAAGCCGAGAGTCAGCCCCGAGAGAGAGGTCATGGCTCTCCAGGCTCGATTCCCTCCTGGAGTCCACCATCTGGCCTTGAGCCCACAGGGCTGGAGGAGAGGGCCAGCGGGTCCCTGCCCCTCAGGTCACTGCCCAAAGTAGAAGCTCCGGATGCTTTTCTAAGGGAGGAATATGGTTTCTCTGCCCAAATCTGGGACCATTTTTGGCAGATTTCTTTCACTAGGAACCACCTAAGACCAACTATGAACGGAGCCTGGGGTCCCAATTTCAGAAACCGCACTCCATTCCAGGCCACCCACGGGCTTTGTCACGCCACGTGGCAGAACTCCCAGCATGACAGAGAGGCAGGCCTGGGGAATGAATATTAGCACTGATCTGTTTTGGCTCAAAAGGACACAAATTTGGAGCGGGCCAGCCATGGCCACCTCGCTGGGCACCAGAGATTCGCAGTGGAGGGGGGCCGGCCTGGAGGAAGGTCAGCTCGTGGCCACACTCTGTCTCCCTGCACTGGGGTGACGGGCACTGATCTGAGAAAAGAAGTTTGCTTCAGGCCGGAAGGGGAAAATTGGTGCCTCTGATGACACGTATGTATTTTCTGAGCCCCGTTCATAGCCTGGATGGAGTCCCTGGCTTCTGGCACCTGTGATTGTCCAGAAACTTCAGGCGCATTCCATACATGGCTGCAGAGCTGACCAGATTGGAGAGGGAATCAGAGCCTGGGAGTGGGAGGAGGGACCCCCGAGAAGCCGTGCTGCAGTGTGCGGAGGCAAAGGGTGGGGCGGGAGGGGATGAGGGGGGCCCCCGGAGTGATTGGTCACCGCATAAGACCAGGGACATAAGCTGCGGGAGCCAGAACTGCAGAATCTCTTGGAATGTGCGAGTCAGTGGCCCCTGAATTCATACGAGGAAACTCTAGTCCCTGGTGTGATGGTGTCAGGAGGTGATCAGGTCATGAGAGTGGGGCCCCCGTGATGGGATAGGTGCCCTCATAAGGAAAGACACGGAAGGGCTTTCTCTCTCTCTTTACCCCGTGACAACACAGCAAGAAGGCAGCTGTCTACAAGCTGGGAACTAACCGGGAAGCCACGTCTCCCCAAGAACCACATTGGACAGGGCTTTGATCTTGGACCTCCCGCCTCCGGGACCGTGAGAATAAAGGTCTGTTGTTTGAGCCCCAGGCCTGGTGTTTTGCTGCGGCATCTGCGGTGGACTGATACAGAGATGTGAGTAGCAGACCCCGCCAGCCCCGCCTAGCTCCGCCCCACTGCCCCGGCCACCAAGCCCAGTGGGTTCTGGCTCTGGAATGTCTCTACATCATGCCTCCTGCCCTCCTTTCCAACAGGGCCACAGACTGTTCTCCGTGGTTCCCTGAGGCCCTACAAAAGCCCTGCTCCACCTTACCCTGGGTCATCCTCCTCATACGCCCATCAGACCACATGCCACCCCCTTCTGCTGGGAGAGTCTTTGCTGAGCCCCCCGGGACCCACAGCACCCGTAGTAGCCATACCGAGCACCCATCAACGTGCTCCCACAGAAGGGGGAAGAGATGGGAGGAACGGAGAGGCAAGACCCCGGCCAGCCTCATTCATGCAGCTGCCCAGTGCCCATCCTCCCACGCTGCTTGGGGCCTGGGCCCAGGGGAGATGGGCACCGCGCCCCAGGAAGGCCCTGCCCCCATGGGCCCCCACCTGGAGCTTTCCTGGACACCAGGACCCCATGCCCAGGAAAGCCGCTGGGCCTGGTCCCACACCAGACTAGAAGCCACCTTCTGTCTCTGTTCTGTGAGCCGGGGGCTGGCACCACACTCCCCACACTGCTCATGGGGTTCCTGCTAGGACCCCACGACAGGAGGCTGGAGGAGGGGAAATGCAGCTCCTCCCCATCCTCCTGCTCCCTTCCATGTCCCTAGTGTCCTGGGGGCCACAGCGAAGGGCTGGAGCCCCTGGCACCTTTCCACACCCAGCGTCCACCCAGCCGTGCCCCTGTAGGGGGCCCACAGTGGTGGTGTGGTTGTGATGGCTGAGGGAAGTGCCAGCCCAGTCCTCTCAGGGCCAGATGCCCCCAGCCGTCGGGACACCTGCCGGGCCACGTCCTTTCCTGCCAAGTCAGAGCCCCCTGGGGCCACACGCCTGCAGGGGGTGCCAAGCAGCACCCATGTACCCCATCTAGGCTGCGCTCTGGGTAACCTGCTTCCCCTTGCCCCCACCCCAAGCAGTGGTACCTGCTTTCTGCAGCCCTGAATCTCAGGGGGGCTTCAAGGTCCTCCGCGAGAGACTGAGCACATGGAGGGGCCACAGCCAGACCAGGTACAACAGAACTCTGACCTGTGATCTGAGGCACCCACTCTGGGAAGCCAAACAGAAAGCTCTGTACAGGGGTGCCTGGGTGGCTCAGTTGGTTAAACTGCTGCCTTCGGCTCAGGTCATGATTCCAGGGTCCTGGGATTGAGCCCCGCATCGGGCTCCCTGCTCATGCAGGAAGCCTGCTTCTCCCTCTGCCTGCCGCTCCCCCTGCTTGTGCTCTTTCTCTCTTTCTCTCTCTCTTGCTATATCTCTCTCTGTGTCAAATAAATAAATAAAATCTTAAAAAAAAAAAAAGAAAGCTCTGTACAATGAGTCCCACACAGCTAACCGCCAACTTCCCCAACGTCTGCCCTGCTTCCAGCTCAGGACCAGCCAGAGAAGGCGCAGCATGCTCCCCTGAGCGGACGCACGGGCCCCGCTCCTAGACGGCCTCCAGCAGCACACACCCGGGCCTCCTTGCCCATAAAGCTCTCCCACTCCTCTGCTGGCCTTTGAGCCTCTGCAGATGCCTTGCCAGCAAGCGCCGAGCCCACAGCACTTCCTGCTCTCATCTAGGTGGTCTTCATCTGTCCCCACACCAGCACTGGCTACCCGAACTCCTACGTCACCTGCCCCCTCCCGAAGCACCTGGTTTCTGCTGTCCGATGGAATCTTGGCTGATGGCTGGCCCAGGGCATTGGCAGGTGAGTCACCTCCCAGGGGAGGAAGAAGAGTGGGCAGAGTGGCCTGCATGATGGGCTGGGGGCACTGGGCGGGTCAGGACAGGGTGCTCCCTACACAGGGCCAGGCCCTCATCCTTCTGGGCCCGTTAGTGTAGTGGGCTGAATGGCGGCCCCCAAGACCGATGGTGATGTGTGGGCCTTAGAGCTGAAAGTAACCTGCACATCATTCCGCCCACCAGCCCGTGTTACAACTGGGAAAATCAGAGCCTAAATGACTTGCCCAGGATGGCGTGGCAGAAGAAGGGTCCTGGGCCCTGGGTATCCAGCCCGGCGCCCAGCCCACCGCACCACACTGCCTGGGGTGTGGCTCCCCGGATGTCCATGGCACGTGCAGCCATGCTCGGAGCTGCAAGGGCACAGCCCAACAGCGGTGGCCTCACTCCAGATAAAAGTCTCCATGAGACAACCCAGTTCTCCAGTAGCTGGTGAAGCACGTCCCCCACAGATGGAACCCTTGGAGCATGAGGTCTGAGTGCTGAGTGTGAGGAAACCAAGGGCAAGCATTTCTCCTCCAGCAAAGGTGGTTGCTCCGGTCCTGCCCTGCAGCCACGGGTGGATGCCTCGCCAATCTCAGATGTTGCCTGGAGGGGGGACCCTAGAAGGGGGCGGGAGGACACAGCCCGGAATCAGAGGGACCAGTGCTTGGAGCGGGCCTCGTGGGCACCTGCACCAACGGCCAGACCTGACAGACTCCCTTAAAGATAAGTGTTTGGTAATGCTACCCCACTGTCTCCTGAAATGAAATGCACAGGTCATATACCCTTCCTGTATACATAATCCCAGTATATCATCTTCTGACTGTAAGATGCCAGCAGATTAGAAGGAAGTAGTTCACAATAAAATCATCTGCATTTCAACACAAAGCGCTTATACCTATATACAGAGTCCCCACGAATGAGAAAGCCACAAATGCAGAATAAGCTGGTGACTCCGCCCAGCCAGCACTGGAGTGCAGGAACGCTCTTGGTAAAGTTCCAAATCAAAGTCCCTTACAGGGAAGTTCTGCCCTCAGCTCGACGGTGTCAACAGCCACAAAGCTGTCATCACGCTGGTGACAATCACAACCCTCTGCATAATAAGGACAATATCCAGTCCCCCAGCAACCATAACCTTGGGATTATTCTGATGACAACACGGGAGCAGTCAGGTTGGCAGGGGGGTGAGTTTCCACCTTGGGGGCTTTGCCCCAAGGACATGGAGCAGGCAGAAAGCAGGGCAGTACACGCAGAACCCCACAGAAGCTGCCCCTCTTCTGGTTGGAGAAATCTGAGAACGGAGCTCAAGCAGGCAAGGCTGGTACTGGAACGTGCAAGGAGAGTTTGGAGGGAAGACAGCCAGAGGAAGGAAGTCCCTAATTCTGGGTATATCTGCAGGAGTTTCGGGCTCTGATCTTGAACCACACTTACTTGTGTGACACACTCAAGTAAGTGAAGCAAGAGGTTATTGACCCTGGCATGGACCCACTGAAGGTGAGATGCAGCTTACAGTTCAAATCCAACCAGAGTAACCGTCAGCTGAAACAACACATGAAGATTTTCGGAGGAATATAACAGAACCGAGTCTACACAGCTTGACAACCGAGTCAAGCAAGCAATCCAAGGCTGCTAGGAAAATAGGACTCATTCTCAAGAGAAAAGAACCAATAGGTACCAAACTTGAGGTGATGCAGATGCTGGAATTAGTAGACAATGGCTTTAATGCTGTTATTATAACTATTTCACTGAGGCAAGGGAGATGTGGTTGCCATGTTCGTAAGAAAGAACCAAGTGGAAGTTTTAGAAATAAAGAACACTTATCTGAAAAAAATTCAATGCATAGTCTTAATATAGATGGAGATGACAGAGAAGAGTCAGTGAACTTGAAGACAGATCAACGAATTTATCCAATCTGAAGAAGAGAGGGGAAGATTGAGAAAAAAAAAAAAGCATCAGGGTTTCAAAGAACAATATAGAGAGATCTATAAGAATTCGGTAATCAGAGTCCCAGAGAATGAGGCAAAACAAATAAATAAATAAATACTTCAAAGGAACAATGTCCTCATCACACACAAAATGTTTTTAGCTATATGAGGTGACGGATATTAACTAGAGTTAATTGTGGTGATCATTTCATGATATACATAAACACCAAATCATCCTGTTGAACATCTGAAACTAACATAATGTTATATGTCAATTATACCTCAATAAAAGAAAATGAAAAAAAAAAAAAAAAGGATGCAAACTTCCCAAATTTGATGAAAGAAATAAATGCACAGCTTCAGGAAGGCCAGCAAGGGTTTCTGGTTTCTGGAAGCTACGCACACTCCACCGTGTCTCCCCCAGTGGCTGCAGTTATAAAGCTCAGACAGATGCTGGAGCAATTATCTGAGGACTAAAGGAAACAGCAGAAGGCAGATTGGGGAAGGAGAGAAGACTTCAAAGCACCAGTGAACAAGCGGTGAGCTTCCCACCTATTTTTCTTCGGGTACAACTTGGCGGGACTCAAAAGTAGCCAGAAGACCAGGAATGCACACTAAGTGCAGATAAAAAGAGCTTCAAGAAGAGCCTTTTTTGTTCAACCCAAGGAGGAGAACAAGGGAATTCTCATGTTCAGAGTGTGTGGGGGGAAGTCCTCCCTCATGTTCTTTATTGCATTTCTTCCCCACTGCGGCCCCAGGACACCCTGCAGTGGCATGGCGGCAACGGACAATGGGTGATCATCAAAGCTCTGAGTGAGAGGAATCTTCTCTCTGGCCATAGGAGCTATGGTCCCAAGGACACAGGATGAACCCCCACTGCTTTCTTCCCCTCTGTTAACTTGCCACTTGGCTGTGGGTGAAGACACGTGTGCCATAAGTCATGCAGGGCAGGGAGTTAAGGCCCCAGCTTTTCATCTGGAGGACTGCAACAGGGGTCCAGGGAACTGGAAGGTGGCAGGGAGACTGTGGTGAGGAGGGGCAAGGAGTGTTCATATAAAGTGGCACATGCACTTCTGGGCTCAACTCTAAGTGATATGTGTGGATCAGAACGTACACGGCATGCCAAGGATACTGAGAATGGTCACCCATCTCCAGGACTGGCCATGGCGGGGGCATAGGTGGGGGCAGATCTGAATAGAAAGCGAAGGCTTTGGAAACTAAACTGACCTTGGAACTACAATCCATGGAAGGTTGGCTGGAACTTGGGGCCTCATCCTAACCAAGTCAACCTTTTCCATAGGATTTAAGCAAGACCCAGAGTATTGTAATGAACTATTCAAAATGTCCAGGATACCACTTGACCTTATTTGGCATACGAAGGGCTATAAATATGCGAACTCTCAAAGGAAATGACAGAAATAAAAATAACTGCTGGGTGGACTCAAAAGTAGAAGAAAACAAAGGGCAGAATCAGTGAACTTGAAGCGACATCAATAGAAAATTTTCAGTCTAACAGAGAATCACGCAAACTTGCAGATTCAAGAAGCTCAGTGAATCCCAACTGGAATAACACAAGAAATCCATGCCAAGATATGCCATGCTCAGATTGCCGAAAAGGAAAAACAAAGAAAATACCCTACAGACAGCGAGAGGAACAGGACTCATTTCACAGAAAGAACAACCATTTGAACGACTGCAGACTTCTCACAGAAAGCATGGAGATGAGAAGGGAGTGGAACAGTATTTTAGTAGTGCTATTAACCCAGAATTCCATATCCAGTGAATATCCTCTTCCAGAACAAACCTTGAATCCAGACAATCTCAGATGAAGAAAAACCAAGAGAATCTGTCACCAGCAAACCAGCTCTGATAGAAATGCTGCAGGAAATTCTCACAATGGGATGGAGGTGACAGCAGGCAGAAACTATGAAACGCAGAAACAAAAAAGGTGGAATGAAAGGGGTCAATATGTAATAGACTATTCTTCACCTCGTATGTTCTTTAAGGAATTTACGGCTTTTGAAAGCAAAAATTATGACATTGTACGATGGGGTTGTTAATACAGGCAGATTTACTACATAGGACAACAGGAGAGGAGAAAAAGAGGACCAAACAATGGCCAGGTTTTCACACTCCACGTGCAGTAAAATATCAACTGCAAGTAAACTGGGGAAGTTAAGCATGTGTGTTGCAACCCAGACCAACTGTACATGCACAAAAAGCTATAGAAGAAGAGGTACAACTTCAACAAGTAAGTTAGGATGGAGAAGCAAAACATTCCAATCATTAAAAAATATCAGGAGAGAAAAAAGAGTAAGAGAGAACAAATATAAAACAAGAAGTAAAACGGTAGCTACAAATACATATGCCTTAATAACTGTGTTAAATAGCCTAAGCACAAATAAAAGGGATGGTCAGAATGGGTGTGAAGAACAACACTCAATGCTATGCAGGCTCCAAGGAATGAACCTCGTGTGTAGGGCTAGGTGAAAAGCAAAGGGATGAAGATTTATTGAGCAAGCACCAGCGACTGGGGATGAACAGAACATTAAATCATTCAATAATGACAAGAAGACCAGTTCGCTGAGAAGACATGGCGTCTGGGGTGAGTACGCACCCAACACCAGAACTCCAAACCATGTCCCGCACAACCTGATGGGGGGAAAATGGACAAGCAGAGTTAAACTGGAAACGCCAACATCCCCCTCTTAGTGATCAGCAGGACCGGTAGAATGCAAGTCAGCAAAGCTATAAGTGCCCCCAAAATACCATCAAAGGATCTACCTGACACCCAACAGAGTACATGCTGCTCTCAATGCACATGGGATATTCACCAAGACACACCGCAGCCTGAGCTATAAAAGTAGAAAAGAGCAAAATAAATTCAAAGCACGCAGAAGGGAGGAACTAATAAAAACAAGAGAAATCAATGAACTGGAAAACAGAAGAATAGAGAAACATCAATGCGACTAAAGCTAGTTCCTTGCAAAGGTCAGTCGAATTGATAAAATTTTAGCAGGACTGACAAAGGGAAAAAGAGGAGCCAAATTACTGACCTCAGGAATGAAAGAGGTGCTATCGCTACAGAACAGACCATAAAGTGATAATGGGGGCCTGAAGGATGACTCTCCTCAGATATGGTTGACAGTTGAAAATGGATTGATTCTTTGAACATCACAAACTACCCAAACTCATCCAAGAACAAATAGATCATCCAACCTTTATCTCTTAAAGATACTGAATTAGGAGTTTAAAAAAAAATCCAAAAAAGCCATCTTCAGAGCCAAATGGTCTCACTGGTGAATGTTACCAACCATCTCGAGAAGAAACAGTGCCAATTCTGCACAATCTTTCAAAAACATTTTCTACATTAATTTATGAGGGCTGCATTACCCTGAAGCCCAGACCAGAGAAAGACGGCACGAGAACACCAGACCAGCATCACTCACGATGTCCCCAACAGAACATCAGGAACCCGAGTCCAGCAATGCAGAAAGAGGAGAACGCACCATGACCTGGGAATGCAAGGCTGGCTCGATAGCTGAAAACCAGCTGATGTAAACGACCATATAAACAAACCAAAGAAGAAACACATAATCCAGATGCAGAAAAAGCACCTGGCAAAACTCGGTGTGTCCCCAGGGAGAGGCGTACCCAGCTTCAGGCCTCACCACGGGATGCAGGGGCGGCCACATCTGGGCTCTCGCAAGGAAGAGGCGGGACTTGGAAACGTGGGCTCTCTGGCTCCCCGTGGCCTCTGCTGTGGCTTGATCAGCGTGGACCAGTGAGGCTCCGAGGAGGCCTTGCTGGCGGGACAGGGAAGACAGATTAGAAAAAACAAGGCACGCGAGGCAACGCTGAATGCCTTGGAGACATGGCACGTTCCCTGTGAACACGGACTGAACTGAGGGGCTGGCAAGGGCCGCCTCAAACGCTTGTGTTAGGAGGGCCTGGGGCATCGAGAGAGGCCAGTAGAGGTGGGCCGACCCCAAGAGGATGCTAACAACAGCTACTACGAAATAACAGTAATGATGAGCAGTAATAACAGCAACACACCCGAGGTATTTGAAATGTCTTACACGACCCCCCTGCGGCGAAACCCCCGAGTCCAACCCCTTTACCTATAAACAATACAGGATCACAGTAATTAATAACGGTGGTAGGATGCCTAACAGCGGTAACAACACTCACCTGCCCGCCCTGTGCCACGCACCACGCAGACCCCACCAGCCGAACGGGCAAGAGGCTATGGGAGTCACAGTCCCCTACAAGGAAACCGAGGCCCAATGGGGCTGTAGAACTGGCCTGCATGACATCGTGTGGCTGGAGCTGGAGCACCAGCTCTGGGCTCGCCCACCCACGACGCCCGTCTAGGAGGAAAACCCAAGGCCACCGTGCTCCTGGCTTTCCTGGCTGAGATGGCTCAGTGTCTAGAAGGGCACGGCCACGTACAGCATTCTTAACACGATGTCCAAGCTCCGACCACTTCCTTGAGGAGGGGCGTGCATGTGCACAGGGCTTCAGGCCTCCGATTCCGCTGACGGGGCCAGGTGGGCTCTGCTCAGAATATTAGCAGTGAGAACACGTTCCCCGCTGGGTTTGCAAGCGGAGGGACATCCGCTTGTCTGCAGGACCTTCTCCCCCAAGATCCTGGCTGGAGACACACTCTGATCCAGCCCAGGCCCCTCTCTGCGGCTTCTGCGCCCAGCGGCTGCCATCTAGCGGCCGAGACAGGGAACACAGGGCCAGAACCACTCCCGGGGAGGCCCAGCAAATTCAGTGACCAGGAGCCACTGTGCTGGGGCCTCCTTACGGGGTTAGGGGGGCGGAGACCGCATTACGACAGCACGGTTTCCGCACTGTGCTCTGATTCTCGGAAACTGGGCGCTTGAGTCCGTTACAAAATGGCTTTCGGTATTCTAGTTTTGAATGGCCCCCCATCCTGGGCCAGTGCAGGAAGACAAAAAGCTGACCCATCACTGTGGGGTACATCCTCTGTCTCCAGCTGACTTGGTAGGGGCCAAGGGTCTGTGTGATCTCAGGGAAGTGGCCTAACTTCTCTGAGCTCGGGACTCCTCATTGGTCACACCCTTGTTGCTCCTGGAAGCCGGTTCAGGGAGGGGGCGGACAACCTTCCAGACCCCAGGCTGCAGGGTTCCCTTCCTAAGCATCCTGAATCTGAGCACGAAGATTCTCCACTTGAGATGCTCTGAATGGCTGCCTTGGGTTCTGAGCTGCCAAAGCCCATTTGGTAAATGAGGGATAATGAGGCTGCCAAGAGCGCTCGTGGGCCATTCTGCAAATACACCCTGGGCCCGCCCAGGGGCCAGGCGCCGTGCTGGGCCCGGGGAGAGAGAGGGTAAGGTAAGGTCCTTCCTGGCTGCCCTGTGAGCAGGAGGCATGCTTGACCTCTTTGTGAACCTGTCCCAGCAGGAGGCTGTCCCTCCTGCACGTGGGCAGGCCGCATGGCTGCCTCTCAACTTGTCTCCCTCCCCTGAGGCCCTCTTTGGGGTCTGGGCAGAGCCCCCAGAGGGGCAGCTGGGCCCCACTTCCTGTTGTTAGGAGAGGAGGGTTACGGCTCGGAGCTGCCGAGGGCAGGGCCAGGCTGCACACTCATGTGGATCAGCGTGGCACACACACCGGAGGCACAGCAGACCCTGGGCCCGGGGGGCGCGGGGTCAGATCCAGGCTCCCAACTTCCATGCCGCGCGTTCTGGGCAGAAGCTCAGCCTCCAGCCTCTGCATCCCCATCTGTAGAACGGGACCCTCATAATAGCCAGCATGTGGGATGCTGGGGAGGATTAAGAGTATTCATGTGCAGCCGTAAGGCTGGCATAAAGAAGACCGTCCTCCTCTTTACCCTCCATCCACCCCTTCGCTACATAGCACTGAACGGGCCCCCACTCCGCATGGGACAGGCAGGGGACGCCGGGGTGAAGAGCAGGGTGCAGACCTCCGAGCTGTGCGATCTTGAGCAAGGCCCTTTCTCTCCCTGGTGTCAATTTCCTTACCTGTGGCAAGGGAGTGCCCACCTGTGCACCCACGCAGGAAGGAGTGAGGCCAGCGGGCCCCAGCTGCCGCCCCCGAGAGGCCTGCCGGCGGGACCGGCCCTGGCTGAGTCTGCACACCGAGCGGCTGGGACCCCCAGGCCGGCTCCCTCCCCCTGTGGGGTCCATGCTGATGGAACGTCCCTCCGCTCTCTTTGGAGTCGGCGCTGTGGTTGCGCTGGGCGGAGCTGCTACGTGACAGCACCTGATGAAGCCCCGGGCGCCGAAGGTCCCACGGGCTCCCCCGCGCACAAACCTCTCCCGCAGGCGGCCGCGTGGTTTCTGGTGGGGGGTGTGTGCTGCGTGTCCCCTGTGCGTGGAGCCTCCCCCTGGCTGCGTCCCCGTGAGAGCCAACCCCACACCGAGTGCCACGTACCCTTCCAGAGGGTCGCCGGGTGCCACGGAGGGGCTTACAACCACAGGAGCGGATTCCCTCCCAATCTGGAGGCGGGAACTCTGACGTGAGGTTGGGAGCACGACTGTGCTCCCTCTGAAGGCGCTCGGGGAGGACCCTCCTGGGGCCCACTGTGCCCTCGTGCGGCTTCAGTGGCTCGGCAAGGCCCTGCACCACTGCCCCCCGAGCGTGGTCACCTGTCATGGGGGGAAAGGGTGACCTCTCAGAAGCACAGGGTCTGAGGGGTGCTGGGGGCATGTGAGGGCTTCATCTGGACGGGTGGGAGTGGGGCCAGGGAGGGGCTGCCTGGGAGCTGCCACTGAAGGGTGGCCAGAGTCGGCCTGGAGAGGGAAGCTGACCAGGTGGCCGGTCTCCCGGGGCCGTCCTGGGGCCACTCCGTCTCCCTCCCATTCCAGAGAAGATGCTCCAACCCTCCTGAGTGCTCCCAGGTCACCGGGACCCTGTCAGCATGCAGATGCTCCTTCAGGACGTCCCAGAGGACCTGGGATTCTGCATTTCTGTCGGGCAAGGCGCCCAGGCGGCCACGCATACGCAGCTGTCTGTGTATCACATCTGGAGCAGCAAGACCTTCACAGACGGCCTTCGACTTGGTGACGCCCAGTGCAAGCTTCTCAGGCTCTGACCGCACCCAGCTCCCCGGAAGGCTGGTGAAAACACAGGCTTCCTGATTCTGGAGCCCAAGCTCTGGTGACAAGTTCCCAGGTGACGCTGACACAGCTCTGCCATCTCAGGACGTGCATCTGGAGAGCTGTGGCCGTCTCCGAGACTCCCCGAGGAGCTTCCAGCAGTTAGAAGACCCCACCCAGGCCAACTCAGTCAGAATCCAGGCGTGGGCTCTGCAGAGCCCCCGGGAGATCCTGAGAGCCCAGACTCGCTCCTGCTTTCTCGCCCTCCGTCCGCCCGAGCCTGTTCTCACCGACGCCTCATCTTCGAAGCAGGCAGAACAAAGCAAACCCCAACAAAGTGAGACCCAAGCCGTCACATCAGTTATCAGAATGCTGACTTTACAGACACAGCCTGACATCGGGGTCCTTTCAAGAAGATGGAAATGGAAGGCCCAAAGGAGTCCCTGTCTTCCCAAGGGCCCGGGGGGGCGGGGGGGGCAGTTCTCCACACGCTGTCACTGCCAGGGTCTCAGGCGAGCCGAGGGCCTGTAAATTTGCAGTAACGTCAGATGTAGGGTGCAGTGAGGTGCATGTGCAGACCACCCCAGGGCACCCCCACTTTGGTCCAGGCAGTCACTGTACGGTAAGGCTGGTGGTCCACTATGACCCCTGGCCCAGTCCATGGGCCCACAGGAGGCAGAGGGCATGACTTCTTCATGGCACATGCCATTCTGGATGGCCTGGCACTCTGTCCGTCTTGGGGGCAGGTGCCCCTGGACCCTCCAGGTAAGCCTCACTCACTTGGAGAGGCAGGAGGTGAGGGCACTCGAGGTCTCCCTGGCCCTCTGCACGGGTCACCTGAGTCTCACGTGCCCTCATTTTTGCCTGGAAGGAGGAAGGAAGGACAGACAGGTGGTGGCCTTGTTCAAGAAACTCAGAAGGAGGCAGGAAAAACAGACTGTCTTTCCAAAGACGTGGACCGTGGCCAGGTCACGTGACTGCCACCTGCACACCACCAGGAGGCTCTGCCAGGCCGCTTTTCCCCAGGTCATGGAAGCTCCCGCTCAGGTCAGGCATGAGGCCCCGGGGCACATCCCGTCCCAGCAACAACAAAGCCGTACCATACCACATGAAACACCTCCGTCCCAGCCACCAAGGGCCCCCGCCACCGCTCTGCCAGGACACGGGACCTGAAACGGCCGGTGCGGTGACAGGGGAACTCGGCGCTCACGCCCTGCCTCTGCCACGCAGTGGCTGTGTGACCCAGGACATGTCACCTAACCTCTCTGAGCCTCGGTTTCTTTATGCAGAAAATAGAGAGAAAACCAATGACCTCCGAGGATGGGTCTAAGTTACTACGATGGCAACCAAAATAATAAATCTTAACTGACACGGTTTCTCAAGCACCTCTGTGTGCAGGGGCTGTAAGAGCTTTATAGTCATGGGGTCATTAAGTCATCCTTGAAAACAAGGCTGTGTGATGGGACTGGTGCCAATCACATGGTACAGAAGGAGACACTGAGGCCCAGGCGGTCAGGAGGGCGGGGTGGGGCCGGCATGGAGCCCAGCCATCTGGCCGGACGGCCCCGAGGGCAGGGTGAGGTGACGTGGGCAAGCCTCAACGCCTGCAGTGGAAGCCACGCGTTCTCGGGACTCCACCCCCTCCCAGGGCCCTGGGGTCGCTCAACACCGGGTTAGGTGGACGGTGGTCAGAGAGAGGGCGCCTGCCCCACCCGTGGCTCCTGGGCTGTGTCCCGGTGGCCAGCCACACGGGTCGGGGGGCAGATGCCTTCGGGGCAGTACATTCCGCGTCCACGGCATGCAGGGAGTGCCCCGTGACCCAGACAGTGCCCCGTGACCTGGACAGGGCAGCACGCCTGGCTCTGAGCGTCCCACCTGCTGGGTCACAGGCATGCATAATGGACGTAAGCTTCGTGAATAAAGATCGTACAGACAGAGGGGACCCACACAAGACAGTGTGTTTCTCACCAGAATCACACCCCATGACGTGGGAGAGGCCCAGGCAAGGCTGGGAGGACCTGAGTCAGGCCAAGGGACCAGAAAAAGCACAGCCCCAATACATGCTTACTCAGGATAGATGCTCAGCTGGCCTGGACTCCTGCCACTCTCCCCGAATGGGTGTGGCTCAGTGTCACCCACATACACTACTAAACTGCTTCTGAAAAGGGTTGGGTGTATAAAAGTCCAATGTTGCCATGCAATGGTATCACCACATTAAACTGCACATGGTTAATCAGGGCTGTGTGACCCATAAGCACATTTTTCCATCCCTCAGCTAGCCATCTGGTTATTAAGTCATGCATGAGTCTACCCACCCACCCACCCACCCATCTATCCATCTACTCATCCATCCATCCACCCATCCACCCACCCATCCATCTACTCATCCATCCACTCACCCACCCACCCATCCATCTACTCATCCATCCACCCATCCACCCACCCATCCATCTACTCATCCATCCACTCACCTACCCATCCATCTATCTACCCACTCATGCATTTATCCACCCACCCAAACACACACACACCCATCCATCCATCCATCCACCCAACCATTCATCCATCCATCCACCCATCCTTCTTCTGTCCATCGCTCTGGCCATCCATCCCTTCTTCCACCCAACTGGCCACCAGACATCTGTTAGCACTGTTGTGCTGTAGGCTGGGTTTTGTGCTGGTAGGTTCTGAGGATTCAGTTCTCCTCCTTCCTAATAGATCTTCAAGTGCTGGGAGACTTACAACCTAAACAAGGCTCCCAGGGAATGAGACCAGAGCAGCTCGGTTCGGGTAGGGGAGAGGAGAGCCAGGGCAGGAATCCCGGGGCGTAGGAGCAGGGGTAGAAGGTAATTGGCAGCACCACCTAATGTCCACTTCCTCCCTATGGGGAACACCATGGGCCACGTTAGTGTATGTTCTGTGACCAACTGCCTCTGAAGGGATGGGTGTGTGATCCAGGTCTGGTCAGTGGGTCCATCCTGCTATCCTTGGTCACTACAACTAGGTCAAGAATGGACACATGATGAAAATCAGCCCAGTGAAACTCAGTCCTGAGCCTTCTCTTATAATTTGGGAAAGAGGCACTCTCCTCTTTTGACAACTGCTAAGCCTGATGCTTAACCTGGTGCTGCCCTTAGCTTTCTCCACACGGCACGGGGAGAACCTGCCTCAGAACGGGGCTCACACAGATGAAACCCGAGAAAAGAGGTGGAAGGGAACCTCCCAATGCTCTCAGAGCACCTGGATCCAGCCATGCCCGAAGCTATCATTCTTGAACTTTAAAGCAGTTAAATTCCCCCTTTGGCTTCAGCCAGGTTGACCTTGAATTGTATCACTTGTAACCAAGAGGCCGAACTGATACAGAGGTAATGTTCCTTGCTTCGGGACACCGGCTCTGACCCAGCGAGAGGTCCAGGAGCTCCGAAGAGTGTGACAAGTCTGATGGGACTCTGGAACCCCCTGCCTGGGAACCCCAGGGTGGCTGGTATAAACATGCACAGGCACGGACTCTCCGCAGGCAAGGCTCTTCCCCTCTACAGGCTTTGGTTTCTCCATGTGCAAAATAAATGGCGTGTTCTTGTTCAAAGCACCCCAGTCCTTCACCTGAAGGACACCTTACACCTTACGTCCCGAGCGGTCCTGGATGAGGTGGGGCTGGGGGAAAGGCTGTGCAGACGGGGTGGGCATGCAAAGATGGTGCTGTGGCGGATGGCCAGCTGCCCACGCCAACATCTGTTCCTCACCCTCTCCTCAACAGCAGGTTGTCTGAAATGAAGGCTACAGGCTTCCTTGAGATCGCATGATAGCCAAGAATTGGGAGTATAGCGGACACTCTGCAGTCCCTAATCTGAGGGAGTGTGGTTTGTTTTCTTTCCCCCTTTCGCTACTGGGATGTGGGATACGCTGGGTGGAATCTAAGCAGCTGCCTCGAACCATGAGGCACCTGGCAAGGATGCTGGAACAGCAAGAAAGGCAAAGCCCAGATCCCCCCGTGGGCCTGGGGCCCCCATCCCGGCTCCAGCCCGCCTCCCTCTGCCTCCAACATGACACAGAAACCTCGATCTCATCGAAACCACGGCTCTTCTCCGTTTGTCCTGTCATGTGTGGCTGAGACAGACCTGAGCTGGTGCTGGCGTTTTGGAGAAACACAGGAGCGGCTTGACTGAGATGCTCCAGCTGAGGTGGAAGGGGATGGCAAAGGGGGGGACGGTCTCTCCTCTCAAGACCGGAATGCCTGGATTTTTATGCTAATGCAAAGGCATCTTATTTGTCAGCATTTTCCCAGGGTTTCCTTGCACGGGGCAGACCCCCGCTTCGATCCCTACAACAGTGACCACTGCTAAGCCACCTCTGTCTCAGACGGGGCTCACCCCAAGTTTAACCAAACAGCGGAGCCTCGGGTGGCCGTGGATGCCCCCGAGAGTGCGGGCAGCCCCGCCAGGCGCCACTCCCACAGTTGGGGGCCGTCCTCGTTTGTTAACAGGTACCTGCCGATTTTCTTTTTGTTCCATAACAACTCCATTTTGTCACGCTAATTTTAGTGGCAATGTTTTTGTTCCAATCAGCAATCATTTTGGAAAAGTAGGCTGCTGGAAGAGTTCTTGGCATACAAAATGACAAGCAATTTTTAAACGGCATAAGACTGATGATTTTTAACCACATTGAATTCTAAATCTGTTTCGGGCTGGTTAACGCTCGTTACAAAATAACGAGCTGTCTCAAAGCGATGGCCATGCCCCTAGCTCCAATCAGCAAGCATCCGTCCATGGCGGGCCCACAGCGTGGCGGGCCGGGTCCCGGGGAGGGGACAGTCAGGCAGGGTCCCTGCCCCGGGGAGCGCGTGGTCAGGGGACGGGGGCACAGATGCAGGGAAGTGCTGCGGGGGGGATGCCCACCCGGGAGCTGGGCTTTGCGCATGGAATGCTGGCTTCAGGGAAGATGCAGAGAGCTGCCTCCCCTGATCCCGGAGGCAACCGGCCACACTGACCGCACTCTGCAGCATCAGGATGCTTGAATGGGGAAAACCCCGGCAGTTGCTCACAAACTGAAACACACAATTCCATATGACCCAGCAATCCCTCTCCTGGGTGTGTTTCCTAAAGACCTGAAAGCAGGTCAGCGGATCCTTCCACGGGAATACGGACCACAGCACCATCCACAGCAGCCGAGAGAGAGAACAGCCTGAAAGTGCGTCGATGGACCAATAGATAAACAAAATGCGGTCCATCCCCACGATGGGGTAGGAGTCTGCCCTAAAAGGGCATGAAGCACCGTCACCCTACTACGTGGAAGGACCTTGATGACATTCTGCTCAGTGAAAGAAGCCACCTTTACTTACTGGATCCCATTTAAATGAAATGTACAGAAGAGGAGAATCTACAGAGGCAGGGAGTAGAAGCTGAGCGCTAGAGGAGGGGATGAGGCCGATGAGGACAGGGATGCTTTCTGGGATGATGAAAATGTTCTCCAGTTAGACAGCGGTGATGGCTGCAAAAACTCTGAGTATTCTAAATTTTAGAGCGAACAATAAAATGATTAATTTTAAGTTACACAAATTTCACCTCAATTTTTAAAAAAAAAAAAACCTAAAAAAAAAAAGATTCCAGAACATTCTGCCGGGGGCTTTGATTGGCCACCACTGCCTTCCCTCCATGCCTCCACTCCTGGGGAGGTCATTGTTACAGGTCATTTGGGCCTCTCCTGCCCAACTCTGCAGGGCTGAGATCCGGCGTGGGCCACCGGCTAGCGGGGCTCCTGGGAAAGCTGCCGAGCTTGGATCCTTGGTTTCTTCCTTAGTAAAATGGAGACAGTCGCGCATGTGGTGGCCTGTTGTGTCTGTAGGGCAGGGGCCACCCTCTCAGGGGCATTCACTCAGTGAGCTGGCCCCGCTCCAAAGCCTGTTCCCATGGAGGGGCCAGGAACAGCTGGTGTGAGGCCCCGGTATCTCCTGAGTCTTTGCTCCTGATTTAATCCACAGGCAAAGGAAAGGAGCGGCCAGGGTTGGGGCGGCTTCCAGGTCAGGCCTCCGGCATCAGGAGAAATGAGGCAGAGGAGCTCGGAGGGGGAGGGAGAGGTGCCCAGGGGTAGCCACAGAGGCAGAGGGCCGGCGAGGTGGTGGGCTTGCGCTCACACCTGCTTTCCTAGGTTCTTGTTTCAGACGTGGGAGTGCGTGTTCCCAAGGCTCCCCTGGGGCATCCCTCGGCCAGGGAGGGCCTTCCCTTCGGCCTCTTTAGGCTTCTCTGACCTCCCATCCTCGACTCCTGGAGCCTCCGTGCCTGTCCGGGCACACGGAGCTCCCAAACTGCAAAGAGCAGACAGCCAGACGTGCTGTGAATGCTGCCACAACAGAGGCACATCCAGGGGGTGCTGGGGAGAGGCAGGGAGAGCTTCCTGGAGGTGGGGGCCGAGTGCTCGATGGAGGAGCAGAGTTTGCCATGGGGAAGGGCATGCACAGAGGAGCAGAGTCCCGGACACTGGACCCCCAGTGCTGGCCGCACAGGTCTGGGGGAAGAATCATTGTGCTCTCACGTTGCACACAGTGCTAACCGGGGCCCTGAGCCTTCCCCTGACTGTGGCTTCAGGTGCCTTGCCCTGTGCGTGCACCATGAGGCCCTGGCCCCGCTGTGGGGGATGCAGCAGGCTTCCCACTCTCTCAGCAGGTCACTCTGGGCCCAGGAGGGCATGCTATGCAGTTGGACTGGGACCATTCTTGCAGCAAGGCATGCTGGGGTCCCTGGCTGCACGAGGAGATGCCGGCCGCCTCTATGGGTGTCCTCTGATTTTGCACCAGAGCCCAGGACAGTGGCCATGAGAGCCATCTACAGGTGAGGCAACCAAGTATGGAGACAGAAGATGACTTCCCCTGGTCACCCATCCAAGCCAGGATCCCCACCGGTGCAGAGGCATGAGCAGCTAAGCAGCTGTGCCCCTGTGGGTGGGCGTCGGGGGGGGGTGTCACCAGGGTGACCCTCAGGCACAAAGGGTTGTCGGACACAGCCCTGCCTGCTCAGCTGAGGGAGGCCCCAGGTTCCCAGACTCGCCAGGTCCACCCCGCGCCGAGCGCCTGGCCGGGCTCAGACCCCCACCAGCCCTCTCTGTGTCTGCAGGCAGGTCTCCAGGGGGCTCGCCCTCCCACCGCCAACGTGGGAGCTGAGAGCCCCGTGCTGCGCGCCCAAAGAACGTGCCGAGGCCCTGCCGGGAGTGGCCATCTCCACCTTCCCCCGAAGCCGCTTCAATACAGGCAGCCGGCCATCAGCCCCTGGGGCTCGCTGTGCTGGGGCTTCATTCACAACCAGAGAAGCCATTTCTCTATCCTGACCCGTGACACGGGGACGGGCTCTCCTCCAGGGAACCCGGGGCCCACACCGCTTTTCTGCCAGGGTGTCAGGGTGAAGGAAGGAGAAGAGGAATGTTGGCCAGGATACCCCCGCTCTGGCCTCCTGACTGGGGAGCTCGTGCCCACCCCGGGTGGCAGGACCACCGTGTCCTGGCTCCTGGCAGGAGGTGGGGCAGCCCAGGAGGCGGCCGGCTGACCTCCTTTGCTCTCAGAACCATCCCCGTTTGCATGACAAATGAGCCGGTCACGCTGGCAACCAGACTCCTTCTAGGACTGTCCACGAGAAGAGCTGGGAGCTTCCGGAACTGGAAATAGGTCAGATCATCACTGGGGTTTTGTATCTGTGCCAGGGCTCAAGGACAGCACGGCCCCAAAGCAAAGCTGGAGCTGCACGTTCACCTGAGCCGGTGTTTGGTGTACACTGTGCTTGGAGTACAGGGCAGGGGCCCCCTGAGCCTTCTCAAGCAGCACCCAGGATAGCGTGTACACACACGTGTGCAAGCATGCATGCGCGTGCAGACTCGTGTGTATACATATGTGCGCACTCTGCAAGCATACATGTGCGTGTGCGTGTAAGGACGTGTGTAAGACTGTGTATATGCGTTGATGTATGCACTCTGCAAGCATACATGTGTGCACGTGTGTGTGCATGCACACACATGTAGGCTCGTGTGTATACATGTGTATGTGCACACACTGCAAGCATGCGTGTGCGTGTAAGTACGTGTGTAAGACTGTGTATATGCGTTGATGTATGCACTCTGCAAGCATACATGTGTGCACGTGTGTGTGCACGCACACACGTGTCGGCTCGTGTGTACACGTGTATGTGCGCACACTGCAAGCATGTGTGTGTGTGCAAGTACGTGTGTAAGACTGTATATGCATTGATGTATGCACTCTGCAAGCACACATGTGTAGGCTCGTGTGTACACATGTGTATGTGCACACACTGCAAGCATGCGTGTGCATAAGTACGTGTGTAAGACTGTGTATATGCGTTGATGTATGCACTCTGCAAGCATACATGTGTGCACGTGTGTGTGCATGCACACACGTGTCGGCTCGTGTGTACACATGTATGTGCGCACACTGCAAGCATGTGTGTGGGTGTGTGTAAATACGTGTGTAAGACTGTATATGCGTTGATGTATGCAGTCTGCAAGCATACATGTGTGCACGTAAGTGTGTGCATGCACACACGTGTAGGCTTGTGTGTGCACATATATGTGCACACACTGCAAGCACATGCGTGCATATGCACGAGTGTATGTGTACATGCACACATAAGTGTGTAGGCTCCTGTGTATATGTGGGCATGTGCGCACTCTGCAAGCATGCGTGTGCGTGTGTGTAAGGATTTGTGCGTGTGCAGCTTTTGCTTGCCCCTCAGCGCGGTCTGTGACCCCGAGTGATCTGACGTGCCAGCAGGAGAGGCCAACACGCACAGTGTTGTGCAGACGCAGGAGCTGGGCTGACCCCTCCCCCCTCTCCTGCCCTGATGCAGGCCAAGGAGGGGGACCAGCTGTGAGGAGGGGGTAGCCTCTTCGGCCCTGGGTGGTGGCACAGCTGCTAGAAGGCCGGACCCGGGCCCCCGGCCCCCTCCGGTCCTGGCTCGCAGGGAAGGTGCGTGGGCCTTCTCGGATGGGCCGGCATGCGGTAGGGGAGGTGAAAACCCCTCTCAGCCAGGTATCTGGGTCAGACAAAGCTCTGGCCAAGGGGAGAGAGAAAGCTCTAGTCTCCGCTCCAGGGTACTGGATGTGGACTCGGAGCCTGGTGCTCTCTCCTTCTCTGCTCCTCGGGTGTCCTTCCGGGAGATGGAGCCGCCAGCCCAGCCCCGTCTCTGACAACAGAAATCTTCTAACACGTGCCTGGGGTTCAGGCAGGCCATCGAAGTAGCTGCTGACATTGCTAGGAACCTGTGCTCCTTATGTGTCTGAACTTCTGGAGCCTGTCAAGGTCACGGTTAGGCATGGCTGAGGTTAGCTGTTCGGCTATATGACCTCTGAGGCCCCGGCTGGCCCTAAAAGACCCACTGGGACAGACATCACTGTGCACGAGAGGCCATGAGCTTGGGCCCCAGTGTGACAGCCTCCAGAGTTCTGATCTGTGAAATGGGCCCACGAGGGTGGGATGCTCGCCTTCTCTCCCGGGGAAGACACTGGGAAAACAACCCGGTGCTTGGAGATGTTGTAGCCACTTGCAAACCAGAAACTCTGCAGCGATGATGAGGGACCCCGATTTCAGATTCCGTAGAACCAACCAGAACGTGGACCTCCTTGCCTTAGACAAAGACTCGGTGCTGTTCTCCTCGTTGGGACTCAGCCCCTTCTCCCCACACAGCGAGTCAAGGCTCGTGGGCTTGCTGTCTCCCATCGCATGACCCTCCATGGGTCTGGGAAAGGAAAGGAAGGAGGGGCACTTGCTGAGAGATGTGGAGGCCAGGAGCACTCTGGGCGCCTGATGAAGGAGGTGCCCAGCCAGGGAAATGCGGGCCCCATAGAGAAGCCCAGCGGAGGCTCGTTTGCACACATGTGGAGTGCAGTTTCTGGAATCGGGTGAAGGGCACATTTGCATCTTGGCTAAATAAGCAGGGGCAGCCAGGGGGACCTTCGCAGTCCCTGCCAGCTGTGCCAGGATGGACCATGCTCCTGGGGGACCTGGCTGCATTCAGCAATTATGTCTCAAACAAATCTGATCTAAACAACCCAGAGGAAGGCGGGGGTGGGGAGGACAGGAGCTGGTGCCGAGGCCCTGACAGGGAGCGGCAGCAGGTGGTCTGAGGTGTCGGTCAGCAAGCCATTGCAGTGTAGACCCCGTCCTTGGGGTTTGGAGGTTGCATAAACAATGCAGACTTCCTGGAGCCAAATCTTCGCTCCCCGCTAAGCTGTAGCAAGGACTCCGGAATCCACCAGTCTGGGCCAGCAGGAACTGGGGAGCCATGGGAGTTTTCAGAACCAAGTGCCTTTGATTAAAGATGGCATATCTAGAGGGGAAGGTCTCCAAGGACGCGCACAAAACTCATGGCTTCTGGTGCAGGACGGAGGCCCGTGGGTGCATTTCCAAGCCCGCAGGGTATGCCATGTGAGTTGTGGGACCCAGAGCCAAAGGAAAGTGGGGGGCCCCAGGTTCAAAGCTGACGAAGAATTTCAGGATGGCGGCTTCAGAGCATATGGAAATGTGGGGCCCCTTGCAGAGGTGGGGTCACCGGCCCATGAAGCGAATCCCTGCTGATTTGAGAAAGAGCATACTCCACGTGCCCGAGGCCTGGACCCAGGGGCCATGGCTGCCCCTGTCTTTAGGTCACAGGCAGCTGAACTCTGAGAGGGAGGCTGGACAACTCTTGGAAAAAAACAGGAAGGAGGCAGTCAGGCTGCTGCCCTGGGCCTCTGCGCATTTCGATGGCTGAGGACAGACAAGAGGCGGCCTCGTGCCGTGCAAAGTATCTATCTGGGCAGGTGGATTCCGGGACAAGCACCCGAAGGAGAAGCACGCAGCGCTTTAACAGTGAGGCTGCTCATGGAAGTGCTACCTGCAATAACAAAACTTGGGGACAATGTCACGAGTCAGAAGAGGGCAAAACTGACGGCCACCATCATGTCAAGGACAGCAGGGGTGGTCAAGAACTTGTCAGTGCCTTTCCAATGACAGTGTGGAGAGCCACCGGGAATGGTGTTTTGGAAGAGTGTTTTCAACCCATGACATGTCCTTTGTCGCTTGGGAAAGAAGGAAAGCAGGATCCGTAATTTAAAAGGATGCACTCGATTTTGCTTAATATACGTTTAGACTCACAGAAGGACCAACATCTCAGTGGTGATTATCAACATGGCGTGGGGTTACGAGTGACTTTTATTTTCTCCTTTTATATCTCTCTCTACTTTCCAGACTCGCTAGAGGACCAGACACAACGTGGATCATAATGCGTTGCCTATAAAAGTGAAAAGCTCCCCAGAGAAGTTAGGTAAATGGCCAGTAAGTGTGCGGAGGGGCACCTGGCATCGCTGGGTATCGGGGAAACGTGGATGAAACCCACGGGGAGACACCAGCTCACAGCCACTCAGATGGTTATGATCCAGAAATGAAAAGGAAGAGCTGACGAGGGTGTGGGGAGTCAGAGCCCTTTCACAGTGCTGGTGGGAATGGGACAGGCAAAACTGTCTGGGAGGTCCTCGAAAGGTTAACCGTGGCATTACCACGTGGCCCAGCGCTTCCACCCCAGGTACGCGCCCAGGAGAACCGAAAGCAGGTGCTCAGACAGAAACTTGCACGGAAATGCTCACAGCGGCACTCTTGACAAAAGCCCACCAGTGAAAACCCAAATGCCCATGTGATGAGTACATAAACAAAATGTGGTCTATATAAGGGAATGTTATTCAGCCTCAGAAAGAAATGACATTCTGATACGCGCTACCCCTTGGACGAAGCCCCAGACCCATTCTGCTAAAATGAACTGGTCACCAGAGAGCACATGCTGTAAGGTTGCGTTTGCGTGCAGCATCCAGGACGGACAGACCTATGCAGACAGAGGGTGGAGCACGCTCGCCCAGGCTGGGGGCGCGGGGCGGGGGTGGTGGCGGGCTTGTTCTGGGCTGAGTCAGTGGTGATGTCTGCACAGCCTTGTGAATAGACTAAAAACCACGGAACCACCCGCCCTCGCAGGGGAGATTTCATGGTATGGGAATTCTATTTCAGTTTAAGAAAACAGAAAAGTGGGTGCCATGGCTGAAGACCTTAGGATTTCCGAGCGATGCAAAGTGAGGTGAGAGAAGGGTTGCCCCCAAGAACTGATCTGAGGACCCGACTAGATGGACCACGCCAAAGCTTCAAGAAGCTGCATCTGCCAAGCACGAGCGCCAATTCCCGACCCACATCTGGGTGGTGCCCGGGTGGCCACTTCCTGCCCAGTCTCCTAGGGGCCCAGGCTCCTCCCTACCCCGGTTCTCCCCGACCCCGACTGGCTGGGAATGGGGGACATACACAGCGTCCTTCCAGATGCTCTCCTTGGCTACACGGTTTGTTGGAGCAGGAGCCCGGCCCTCACTTATCTCCTTTGCATATGCATGTCTTAAATTTCATCTGCCAGTGTGAGATTTCATCGTTCCCAGCATGCAGCCCCCATAAGCCAATGTTTATTCATTATCCCCAGTTCTGTTTCCTATCGTCTATTTCGGAGGAGCCAAAAACAACATCTTAACTCAATACAGAGCACCATATGATGGCTTTCGTTTTCCAAAACGAGCCACGGTGCACTCCGGGGTTGGGGGGATGGCCCTTGGCTCCCGCTGTGCCCCAGCAGAGGGGAGGCTCCTGGCTCTGGCTAGCCATCCTCAAACTGGGTGCCCAGGTGTCGACAGAGAGGCCTCAGGGCTGTGCTCGCTAGTCTGACAAATGGAGGGTCAGCAGCCACCTGCACGTACTGGGAGCAGTTCATTCACGCTACCATTTACAGGGCAAGACAACATCTGTCTTCCCGGGCCCCCAAGAGCCTATACCGCTCATGGCATGGGCGAGGAGGACAGGTCAGCCACCTTCCCGAGCAGGAGGCCCAAACTCCAGTGCCACTGCATAGCTCTGCAGGGGCCGGGAGAGGCCTGCGTGCTAAACTCAGGGCACAGAGCAGACAGGCAGAGTCTGAGGCCACTACACATCATGTTGGCTGAAGGGACCTTCTCCCCAAATAATCTCCAGTGGCTGAAGCTCCAAAGCAACTCTGGCCTGAGATGCCAACGATGCTGGTGTTTTCTTGGGTCTCATAATAGCCCACTGCCTTCCCTGCTGATTAGACTCTATAGTTTTGAATAAATCTCAGTGTTGGAGAGGTTTAAAGGTGGGAGGGCTACAAAACTGGAATTAGGGTCAGCTGTGTACGAGAGATAGAATGGGTATCTACAACCACCCCCGTGCAAAGTGCAACCACGCACCTGTCCACCCACTCATCCATCCATCATCCATCCATCCATCCAGCGACCCATCTGCCCAACCATCATTCCTCCTTCCACCCGCCCACCCAACCACTCAACCCTCTACCCACCCACCTGTCTATTCATCCATCATCCACCCTTCCACCCACCAGTCTACCCACTCATCCATCCATCCATCTACCCACCCACCCACCCAGGAAGTACTTTCTCAGCACCTCTTCCATTGCAGGTACCACGCTAGGTGTGGGGAACACCAGTGTGAGCAGCTGTAACCTAAGTTCTTTGCCCTTGCGGAGGGCAATACACAGTGATCAACTCACCTGACAAACACGTATTTACACACTAATTTACAGGCCTTCTCCTTCTACCCCCTTGGCTCACACCATTTGCACCAATTAAACCTGCTCCATCTCAGGGCTCAGATCCCAACCCATCTAACACCCCACCTGGAAAGCCTGGAAAGTCGCTGAAACATACAGATCCCTAGGTCCCCCCACACACCCTGGCTGCACTGGGCAGGGTTGGAGCCCCATTACTTTTTGAACGGCTGGGTTTAGGGCCGCGTTCCATGGGCATCTGCAGATGTGTTATGCAGGATGATAACAATCCGAGAGCCAATGTTCCGTGAGCATGCCTGCGAGCCAGACCATGCCCAGTGCTTTCCACCATGGGCTCACCGGCCCCTCCCAGCCATGCTGCGGTAAACACACTGCGGCCACTGCCGTTTCACAGAGCAGGAACTGGAGGTCAGAGAGGTCAAGTAACTCGCCCAAGGCCATACAGCAGCTAGTTGATGGTGAGCCTCTGGTTCCAGGCTCATGGCCTTAAACCAGAGCCATGGACTCTGATGTTTGTCTATTCTGCGGACCTGGCTCCGAGCCCTGTCTCCAGAACAGAGGACCCTAAGAGGCTTCTGAATGCTGGGGGATCGGCATGTAGCCTGGTCAGACAGGAGCCTCAGGACAGAGAAGACAGCCATTGCCCTCGACTCAGACAATGCAGTGGTCCCGGTGGGGGATGGGACTGTGTGGCGGGAAGGATACTGCTCGGTTCACGGCTATCACTCTTCATGTTGTGAACTGAATTGTGTCCCTCCCCCCCAAACTCCCATGTTGGAGCCCTAACCCCAATATGACTATATATGTGGACCTTTGAGAATGCTGTTAGGGTTAAGTGAGGTTATGTGAGGTCATAAGGGTGGGGCCCTAATCCCATAGGACCCGTGTCCTTCTGAGAAGAGAAAGGGATATGGAGATGTTCACAGCCGAAAGCCACACGAGGACACCACCTACACCTGCAAGCCAGGAAGAGTCCTCACTGGGAACCCACCCCGGTGACACCTGGATCCAGGACTTCCAGAAGCCAGAACTGGGAGAAAGAAATGTCTCGCTGTTTAAGCTCCCCCGGCTGTCACAGTTTCTCATGGCCGACCTGGCAGAATGATAGAAACCTCTTTCCTGCCCACCACCGTCCATACAGGCATGGCCCGGCCCAGAGCAATGGCCCTGCGAGGGGGCTTTTTGAAAGGAGCTGCCGACACATCCTGCAGTGGCAGGAGGGACATGGGGAAGGAGGGCGGGGCTGGCACCGGCATCACCAGGTTGCCACGGTAACCCAGGGCAGGCCACAGCCGCCACCACCGCTGGGAGGGGCGGGAGGGCGGGCCCAGGACCCGGAGCGATGCCAGAGACCGAGACCGCCCCACCGAACCGGAAGCCACGGACAGACCTGGCAGAACTCTATCTCGGGGGCAAGGCTGAACGTGGAAACCGGTATTTAAAACACAGAGCAGCTGCTCAGGGATAACAGTGCGCACACACCAAAGAGGCGAGGCTCCAAGTGTATTTTAATAAAATGGCGTAAAAGAAAGATGAAGGGGGAAGCCCGCGTGATTCTGTCACGGTTGTTTAACAAAAACATAATCATGAGCAACCAGGACAATGAGTCCTCGTATTTATTTTATGTTCTGTTAGGGAACAGCTAGAAACTCCTTCGGAAGCCGGCTCTTCTGTTGCTTATTAATATTTTAGATTACAATTGTGTTAATGGAGTCATTTGCCTGTATTTTTAAATTTTCTAAAGATAACAAAATACATTCTATTTTGGAAGCACCGACCATATGCCTGTTGTGATATCCTGCAGAGCCTTCGTACGCACTGTGACAAATGGGGCTTCTGTTTCATACCGGGACCCCACTGGCTCCTGTCCCGATGGCTCTACCCGGAGCCGCCCCGAGCACTGGGTAACAGCTCCTACCCCTTCTTTGTCTCCCTGGGAAGTGCTCCCAGCTCGGAGAGAGCAGGTCACAGCGTGGGCTCCTCTCCTATTCAAAGAGCCCAAATGCTCGGGCCTCTCTGCTGAAGGGATGTCTCTGGACGTCAACGAGGCTCTGCTGTCCCCCTCCTTCTGCTGGTCACAGCAACCCAACTGTCCTTAGCAGACCATCTGCCCACACTCACTCATCTGTCCCAGGCCCAGCCAGTCACACTTCCTAAGCACACTCATCCCCCAGTTCTAGCAACTGGTTCTGCACCTATCCATGACCCAGCTCAACCCAATCAGGGCCAATCGCTGATGCTTGCCAAGCAGGCAGGAAAGACATGTTCTCTCTATGCTGGACATGGACTCAGGAGGACTAAGCCCAGAGCTGTCAGGGACCACCCTGACAAGTGAGCTGGTCAAAGAATAAAGCTGTCATAGAGGAAGGAATCAGTACCTAAAGATGGAGAGAAAGCAGGCAACTTCGTTTCAACACCTGGATCCAGCTATGCCTGAAGCCACCAGACCCCCCTGGGTTTTTCAATTATGTAAGATAATAATTCCCTTTTTGGGGGAAGAGGGTGTTGGAGGGAGCTCTGGGGTTTTGTCACCTCCAATTAAAAAAGTGATAATGAACAGAGTATTCCCTGAACTGGGATGAGAGAAGGAGTAGCTCTGGGTTAGAAGTTCAAAATCAGATTTCCACGCCAGCTCTGCCTTGAGCCAGGTGTGGGATTCTCACCAACCAGGAGCCTGGACTTTCTTCTCCAACAGAGAGAGGCCTGAATCCTAACTCTAGGTTTTCTCAAACTGGGCCTAGAGACCCCATGTCTTCCCGGGCGCACCTCAAATCTCAGAGGAACCTTTTATTCTGTGCTTCCATTTAGGGGATGCCCTAAAAATGACCTTATGCTTCTTTTTAAGAACAAAACTGTTCTATCCTAGTGGTTCACATTTTCATGGACAATTTCAGTTTTTATAATCGGGTGTTTTTAAAAGTGGGAATGTTCCCTCTTTCAGGTGACCCACAGGTTGTGAAGCAGGAGAGATCCTGCTCTGAAGCCTGTGGCTATAACTCACGGGTTGTGCGAACCTGGACACATTGCTCAATGTCTCTGGGCCCATGTTCCCTTCTGTGCAAAATAGGAATGATGACACTTAGGCTGTGGGGCTGTTTTGGAGATGAGTAATGTCCGGTCCAGGGGCTGGTACAGGACCAGTGTCACAGTGTTCCGTGATGGACCTCTGTGATGGACCACCCCATGGTCTGCTAAGGACAGTAGTTACATGGACCAAGCCCACAGACCCATGATACGAACCCCCAGCACACACGTGTGAAATCTGTCCACCCAGTCACCCTGAAGGCCTTCGGGTGACCTGGGCTTTTTAACTAGGTTAAGTTAGGTTAACTGAGTTAAGGGGATTGTGTGGGCAAAGGGTCACAGCTAAGCAACCCCAAAGCAGCAGGGCCGGGTTTTACAAGTGTAGTTGTCCCTATACATTTATTTCTATAAGAAGCTCTTCAAATTATCATTTTAAATGGGAAGCCAGCATCCCCTGCCAGAGACAGAAGGTGCGTTCACATTAAATAAGGTGGAAAGGGGGTGATGGGGTCACAGTCGAGCTGGCGTGCCATCTGCAGGCTGCCCTGCACCCATGCCTGCCTCTTCCATGGTAAGGAGAAGGCTGGTGACCACGACAGCCATGTGAAAGGGTCTCCAGCCTCCCAGGGAAAAGCCTGGCCACAGTCTGGGAACAGATGTGGCGAATGTGTATCGCTGAGAATGTCTTTCTTATATAATATATAAAGAGTGACCACAAATCAATAATAAACAAACAACCCTAAAGAAAAATGGCCAAAAGACCTGAACTGACACTTGACCAAAAAAATGCAAATAAATGGCCAATAAACATACAAAAACAGTTCTCACATTTGGAAGTAACGAGAGCAACACAAACTGAAGTCCTGTATTGATGCAGCATGGGCATTAAGACCCACAGCGGAAACGGTCTACCAGTAGCGTGTGCTGGCCAGATGTGGACGCAGCACCGCCAGGGACTAAAAGTCTGTGCTCCCCAATGCATCTGTCGAAGCCCTACCCCTGATGGGATGGTATTTGGAGGTGGGGCATTTGGGAGGTAATTTGGGTCCATGGAGGTCATGAGGGTGGGAGCCCCACGATGGGACTAATGCCCTTACGAGAAAAGATACCAGAGAGCTCGACCATGTGAGGACACAGTGAGCAGGTGGCCATCTGCAAGCCAGGAGGCCAACCATGCCAGCACCTCGACCTCGGACTTCCAGCCTCCTGAAGTGAAAGAAATATTTGGGGGGGAAATAGTTGCAGGGGAAAGAAATATTTGCTGTTTAAGCAGCCCTATCTGTGCTACTTGTTACGGCAGCATGCGCAGACTAATACGCACTCTTAGGACATGGCTGAAGGATCCAGAGAGACGGGGGACCCACCCCCCATCCTGGGGTATGAGGAAAAGAAGTGCAAATATGTTTACACCAGGGGACAGGGGTCGCAGCAACGCTGCCCATGACAGCCCTGGGCTGTAGACGACCCAGGCGGCCCCCCCGGCAGGACAGATGGACAAAACCCAATGAACGACCTAATGGGACGAAACGGGTACCCCAAGCCACTCACACAACCCAGATATCATAGGTAGGAGAGAAGCCGGACACAACACAACACACACACTGTTTGATTCCACTTACAAATGGTTCAAAATTGGCCAAAACTACGCTACGTTGTTTAGGGATGCAAAGTAAGCAAGTAGAACTTTTACAAAATAAGGAAGTGAGTGGCATGCAAGTCAGGGTGGGGTTAACAGCGGGGAGAGAGTGTTCTGTTGAGAAGGGGTGCGTGGGGGGCTCTGGGGACGTTGGTGACGTGGGGCGGGGGTGTTGTTTTATAGCCATTTGCTAAGCGACACATCATGGTTTGTGAGCTCCTCTCTGTGTCTGTTATATTTCATGCAAAAAAATTAGAAACACAAAGATCATGCAAGCGCCAAACTGAGAACTGAGACATACAGGGGCAAAATGATTTTTCTCAAGGGCACCCAGTGTTGATGTCTCTGCATGAAGGGGAGAATGTGAGGAAAGAAGCAAAATTTCAGGAAATGGAAGAAGCAATCCAGGAGCTTCCCAGAAAGGAAGGTGAGGCTGGGAAGGTTGGGCTAAGTGGGCACATTGCACCTACACTGCCATGTCCCCACTCCTGAGTGTACCGTGAAGGTCGCATGCATCACCCGCAAAAGCTAAGCTGAGAGGTGAGGGTGAGGGGATGCTCCTGGAGACAGGGGTCAAGACTTTCCACGTCTGGAAAGACTGGAACAACACTGCCTGGCCTTGCAGCGTGCAGGTGTTTTGGGCACCAATACAGTCCCAGGAAATGCCGGGTGAGCGGAATGCAGCCGCCCGAAGAATGCAGAGGGAGCCCAGCAGTGGACCAGCGCCAGGCCACAAGGATGCACCAGGAGTTAAGAACACGCCGTCCTGCACCTGAGGTCTGGACCGCCCAGCTCCGTGGCCTTCAGGTGACCAGAATTTGGCTGTCTCTGGAGGCTGGGGACAGTGGTTGTTCACGTCACCTTGTCATCTTGTTCTAAGTGAACAGTGTTCGTCAGACTCTCTGGGCCTTTGTCTCAGAAGCTAAGATACCGTTTGCTTGGCAGTGAGTTGGTTTTGTCATTTTCTCAAATGGGGGGCCCCGGCTGCACAGTTTCTGCTTACATGAGCTGTGTCCCTGCAAATTGCACCCGCATGCGTTTGCTTTCCATAAACTGACTCATCAAAAGGCTCCCGGTGATGATTTTGGATATATCTTATCCGTTTCTTACTCGAGATCTGCCATCGGGGGCATGCCCTATCGTGGTTCACGTGCGGAATCCTGCAGAGACGGGACCAAGCCACAGTCCAACCTGGCAGCCTGGACTTACAGACGGGGACGCGAAGGAAAGTGGAGGGGCTGCTGAGGTCCCCGCCGGGCGGAGGCGGCCCCTGTCCCTCCCTCCGTCCACAGTGTGGGTCGGTCATGGTCGTGGTCAGTTTTAGGTGTCAACCTGACCAGACCACAGCACCCGGCTACCGGCAGGCTCTGGTCCAGGTGTTGCCGTGAAGGTGTTCTCTGGACACAGCTAGCAGCACCTACAACCAGCTGACTCTGAGCAGAGGAAATTTCCTGCACAGTGTGGGTGATCAGGCTTCTCGAAGAAGAAATCCTGCCTCATGACTGTAGCCGGAGCTCCTGCCCGAGGCTCCAGCCTGCCAACCTGCCCTGTGGATCTCAGACTTGCCAGCCCCCACAATCGCCTGAGCCAGTTCCTTAAAATGAATCTCTTTATATGTATGTATGTCTGTATCTGTGTCCACGTCCACGTCCCTCTGTCCCCATCCTCCCGAGGGGTCAGTCGCCAGTCGTGGCTCCTGGCCGGGGACCACAAGGCCGAGCCCTGTGGCGTCCAGGTCCCACGACTGGTCCTTGACACTGGGAACAGAGAGGCAGGGGTGCATATCCCCTCTGAGCCAGAGGCCCCGAAGGCCCTTTAGAACGGGTGAGGCCACAGCGGGACGGAAGCTGCTGAAGTTATGGGCTCGTCCGTTACAGCAGCTGACATTGCCCCATCTAATACCTCCGGCTGGAGAGCCGCCATCCTTAAGAAGCCTGCACGCTAGGAGCACAGAGGAGGGACACACAATAACCCCACGATCACCATGCCCACCGCTCCGCCAGGAAGGATGGCACAGCTCACACGTTAGGATTCCGAAGAACGGGTCACAGCCCAGCCTGGTGCGCTCCTGGGTGCTGAGACGTAGGTGTTTGTGTGTAATCGGGGAGGATGGTTCCCGCCCTGCTTCCTCCCCAGGCCGGATGAGCTACCACAAAGGAAAGCTTGTTGGAAACTGTGATGTCCCTAGAAACACACGGTCCCAAGAGACGAGAACCAAGGTCCAGAAGAGCACGGGCTTCCCGCACTGAAGACACAGGTCCCGACCTCTCCACACCACTGAGCCAAACGTATATCAGTAAAGCAGTGGGAGACCCGGGGCCCCCACATCATTCTGCGGGGGCTGCCCCTGGCCCCTGACGTCAGCTTCGTTGCCATATGACGGGAAATCGGTTGGTCGTGCTCAGCCACAAGGTGCCCTGAGCCGCCCTCTGTGTGCTGTGGGTTCCTTGAATCACTCACCTATTCCATTTAATGCACGAGAGCGGGATTTGCCGGCTAAACACTTGCTTTACGTGGGGCTCCCCAAAGAGAGGGCACATTCGAGGCCCACAGCAGGCTGACTTGGTGCAGAGCGAGTGTGCTGGATGGAAACACCATCTCCGGATTCTGTGTATATTCCAGGTCTGCCAACTCTCAACATTTAAAAATGGAGGGTGGGGGGCGCTCTACACAAAGTACTGATCGTGAAAAAAAATAAGGAAGTGAGACTTCGTTTAAAATTTTAAAAACTCCCTACTCCTTTAAGATGCAGTTAGAAAATAAAAGGTGACGTCCAGGCTCGGGTAAGTATCTGCAGCACGTATCCGGCAAAGGGCGCACGAGGAACCCCCAAATCCAGGAGTGGCAAGAGAAGCGGCCCGATTAAAGATGGACGAAGACGTGCCCAGATCCTTTGAAAGACGCTGACCTCGGGGACCAAGCACATGGAAGCTGTGCGCTACGATCCTCCCCAGAACGTGGATGACATCCACAGCACGACACCCGGCACACCCACAGGGCGGCCGCCCCGTAGGGGACGGATAACAGCAGACATGGGCCAGGATGTGGGGCCACGGGAGCCCCAGGAGACTCAGCAGCTGGGACGGCCGTCTGGAGGTTTCCTCTAAAGCGAAATGCACTCTTGTCTTGTGACCTCGCAGGTGTGCACCCAGCAATTTCCCCGGGGCCAAAGGAAGCCATGTCTGTGGAAAGGCTTGCACAGAAACCTTCCTATGAACCCAAATCGAGGAGCATCCCAAACGCCCATCGCTGGGAGCACGAGTAAACAGAGTACCTCGGGCATACACATGTGACAGAACACTCTTCGTGGACAAATACGGACGGATCGCTGGTGCTTGCGGCAGTGTGGCTGATGATCGGCTGTGTGCAAGGCAGCCGGCCTAGGAGCGCGGGCTGCAGGGGTCCGTCTCTGGGAGATTCAACTGGTCACACTGGCCTCTGCTGCCAGAGCCCTGGGGAAGGCGCTGTGGCCGGGAAGCACCCAGAAAGAGTTTGCGGGGTCATGAACGTCCGTCCTAAGTGTGCTCGGAGACGCAGGCGTATACGTGGATCAAAATGCACTGAACGGTGCTCTCCAGCAGGTAAATCATACCTCTACAAAAGAAATCAGTAAACACGGCCCCTGGCGCTCAGCCACAATCTGAGAAAGCCCAAGGCAAGCAGAGCCTGGCGGGCGCCGCTCCAGAACCTCCCCACCCTAAAATCCAGCTCCGAGTCTGCTCCCCCTCATGCCACCCTCTCCATCCTGGGTTACAGGGATGCCTCCTCCTCTGACCCGCTGCCCATGTCATAGCATAACTACTGCGTTCATAATTTACCCTCCCTGGTGGACAGAGGATGCCCCCCAAAGACACTCACATCTTAATGCCCGGCACTTGTGAATAGTGACCACACAGGGAAAAAGGGAATGAGGCTGCAAATCAGCTTACCCTGCCCTGGCTTATCCAGGTGGGCCCAGGCTGACCTAACATGCGTCCTAACACGTGGGGAAGAGGTAGGAGGGGGTCAGAGATGTGCCGTGTAAGGGACCTGGCCACACTCTCAAGTTGGCCGCAGGGGCCACGAGCTAAGCATGTTGCAGCATCCAGAACCTGTAGACAAGGACACGCACTCTCCCCTAGAGCTTCCGGAAAGGACCACAGCCTGGCCGACACCGGGAGCCGTGAGACCCACACCAGACTTCTGACCTCCAGAACCACAAGATAATGCATTCGCGATGTTGAAGCCACTGGCCACTGGCCAACACGAGCAGCTCCGGCTCCTACGATCCTTATGGGCAGCACAGACCTGTGCCGTCTCGGGCTCAGGCCCCGCAAGCTGCCCGGGGCCACGAGGTACTCAGGAAATGTACGTGGGGTGACAGCATACGGTGCCATGTTCCAGAAGGGTGTGGCACGGTCACTTGGGGTCAGGGGCCGGCTTGCATGTTCTCAAGGCCCCCCAGGACACACAGCCAGCCCCCAGAATTGGCTGGAGCCCCAGGAATGTTGAACCCTGGGATGAGCACCAGCCTGGGTAGCGAACGCCACATTATCAAAAGGACGCCATCCTGCAGAGTGTGGTAAGAAGCAAAGAACATCCTTCTAGGAATGTCACACCCAACAGCTTTCCCAAGATACACATACAAGCCGCTGCCCCCGGGGAGCCCCGCTGGAGGAAATCATCAGCCTGGACGAACTGCACCGTGCCCACCTGCCCCCGCGGACCTCTTGCCCCGGGCGAGGTGGGGCAGGGCCGGCAGGTGGGCAGAGAAGGCCCACAGCAGGAGAGGGGAGGAGGGGGCGCCAAGTGCCCGGCCTTCCCCTCCCTCTCTCCAGGAAGCCACGATTTCCTGGAGGATGCAGGGAGCAGGAAGGCCCGGGTGACCCGCACATGTGTTCATCTGGGCTGCCCCCAGCCAGCAATGCCTGGCACCCACATGCCCGAGTCTTTCCAAGGGAAGAATGTGTGTTGGGAGACGAGTGGCACTGAGGCTGTGTAGCAGGACTGGAGGGAAGGAGAGGGAGGACAGAGGCATTCGGCAACCTGGAAGGGGAGTCCCGCCCACAGGCTGTGGTCTTGCCCTTCACAGACCAGTGGGGCTGGGTGCGCTGCGTGCAGGAGAGGATGCGGGTGGGCCAGGGGCGGCAGGGCCAGGAGGTCTGGCTTGGACCGGGGGCTCAGGGTGTGTGTCACCACACCTGGGAAGGCAAACTCTTACCCGCCTGCTGCCCACGGACGCACCCAGCCGCCTTCCCCAGAGGGGCACACTCTGGCCTTCCCTTTCAAACCTGAGCTGAGCACGTCTCTCACCTCAACACCCCCACCATACGGCAAATGTCCCGGTTTCCCAGCTGAGCATCCCCGATGATGAGTCTGCAAAGCCAGCCACGTGCGGGGGGGGGGGGGGACCACCGTGCTTTCCAGAGCACGCGTCCTCAGGACACCTCATTTCCCGGCGGTGCAGGCCACGGGGCAGGGGACCACCAGCCCACACAAGCAGACGCAGCGAAGCCACTGGCTGTGTGCTCCGTGAGCCTGGGGTTCTGCCCGATGCCCGCGGAGTGCACGCGCGGACCGGGTTCACATGCTTCCCTTTTCCCCAAGCCCCATATTTCCTCCCAAGGCCATTGTATATAAATGATCTCCTCTTAACATTTTAATCAATTCAATCTTTTGGCAATCGATTTCAAAGCGGTTTTCAGCAAAGGCTATATTTGGAGTTCTGAGAGACGCTGAAGTGATTTCCCTTCGCCAACACCAACCACTTCGGAGCGGTGTTTATCGACACATCAAACCGTGTGGTTCTAACGGAGGGCACGGGAGGGCCTTGCGGTGAACGCGAGCTGCCCGTATGCGACATCGGTATGAGAGATCGATAACTAGCCTTCCAGATTCAGTCAACCCACGAAAGCCCTTCCCCGATGGCTACAACGAACGATCCAAGTTTTCTGGAACGTGTACTGAGCAGCCCCTTAACTAAAAGCTTCCGCACCGTCTTGCAACCTATTTCTGGTTTGGACAGAGCCCAGAGGAATCGAATCAACCTGTTTCTATGACAGAGAGAAGTCCTCGCATTGAAAGGCCACCTCTCTCCATAAGCAGGCGCACCCGGGCCCGAGGGCCGCGGAGTCCGGCGCCTGCCGTACCGCCTTACCTGCCTGGCTGTCTTTGGGCCTGCACTGCACCTCCTCCACGCACTCGGCGGGGAACCATCCGATGTGGCCGCGGGCACTGCCTTCCCAGAAGCCTCCTTCACCGATGCTCAGAACTAGAGGCAAGAGGGGGAAGCCGTTAGCAGGCGGACTCGAGGGGCCTGGGGGTAAGCACGAAGAGGGGACGGTGAGAGCGCGGGGCCGTCCCCCAAGCCTGCACAGCCGGCAGGTCTGGTCTGTCTGCCAGCCATCCACACTTCCTTCAACTGTGGATGAGGGGACCCTGTGAAGTGTCCCTCGGAGAGGACAGTGCCGAGGGCGTGGACGCTGGGATCCCCAGGTCTCTTCTGCCCTTAGCATGCAAGTGCCGGCCTCCTGGCATCTTTATCTGACCCCACAAGTCCTGTGACTACTCTGTCCCCCGTCTTGGTGTCCCAGTTGAGATGGCGGAGAGGAACTGCAAGTCGCCACCATCAATCATGTCATGTGTCACAGTGGCGGGGCAGGTCTCCTCCACGGATGGAAGGAACGATGAAGTCATGCATGCCCCTTCCCAGCTGGGGAAGGGGTCCAAGGGTCTGCCTGATCTTTTAGACCAGTTTGGGGAAAGACAACGGACAGCAGGAGATGGAAGAGCAGCGAGGGGCCGTGTGCCAACCCCGCGCTCTGTCTGGCCTCGAGGTGAGGAGCTCTAAGGGAAGGGGGGCCGCTGGAGCCCTGCACCTGCCCATCCCCTCAGAGACAAGGGTGGTGGGCCTGTCCACGGGGGCCACTCTGCACCGTAGAAATGGGAAGACATTTCCTGAAGCCTTTCCTCCAAAATTCGATGCTGCCCTTTATACCCCAAGTAGCCCAGGTGGGGGGATGCACGCAGCTTCCCCCAAGAATCTGGACCTGAGAGGGTCACCCCAGATGGAGCGCTGCCTGGCAGCAAAGGGAGGCCAGGCACCTGCCCATGTGCTGGATGGGCCGAAGCCACACGTCTATCCACGTGACACACAGGAAGCTTCTTAGCCCCCCGTGCCTCGGTTCCCTCACGTGTTGGAGCGGGATACTAATCATAGCGCTACCATGTGCGAGGAAGAGACACAGAGCTCCGTGTGGCACTCCTTCCCCGCTCACGGCTTCTCTCCAGACGGCCCGTCGGGGAGTCAGGGAGGACACACCACGGTTTCATGTTTGATGGGCACCGTTATTCCGAGACCAGCGGAAGAGAGGGAAGGCTGAGGGGCCCTGCCCACCGGGTCGGTTTCAGCTCCGTTAGGAGAGGGGGACCCAGCAGGCTGTGTGCTGGATGCGGGGAGAGGCCGGGGGTGGGCCCGGGACATCCTCTGTGCCTGGTGAGCAAGCGCTAGCCGGCGGCCCTCTTGGCAGAGGAGGGAGGAGCAGGGGCACACGTGAGGGGGTGTGCGTGGGACTCTGGGTACCATCTGGAACATGCTACTATGTTTTAGGCCGTCGGCAAGACGGGCCCTCTGCCCTTAGGGAGCTGCGAGCGAGTCCTACAATCATGTATGCTGGGCCACCGGCCACACATTGGGCTTGCACGCTTGGGCTGTTGTCTAGCCCCCTCCTCAGGGCACACCTGTGTCCAGGTGGGAAAGTGTGTTCCTTGTAAGCGAAGAGGGAGCTAGGTTGGGCTCACCCATAAACTGCTGATTTAAGGCACTGAAAAGTAGACCGAGAACGAACCCAGTATCCACTCGCCCTACACAAGCCCACACGCTCCGAGGCCACAGCTGAAGCAACGTGGTCGGAAGAGGTGCCCGTCCAGCTGACCACTAACTGGCTACTCCTCCGGGCCTCTCCCCTCCAGAGATACCCGGCCCTGCCTTGCACACTGGGAACCAGTAAGTAGTGGTGCTAGCTTAGCTGTGTGGTCACCAGGCTTGGGCGGGACCCTCACTGCACGAGGCCCCACCCCCTCTGCCAAGCTCCGCCCCACCCCTGCCTGCGTCACTGAGGAAGGACCTACCTGAGTGCCAGGAGCAAGCCCCTGGGCAGGGACTGCCTGAGTGGCAGGGCCCTGTTCTGTGCTGAGCCCCCTGGAAGCCATTTGAATTTTAAGCCATCCTGGGCTTTCCTCCACATAAGCATCACAAGGGGGATCAAGAGCAAGCACACCCCTGTGCCCAGGGAACCCACATTTAGGGAGAGGTGTGTTGAGCTATGCTTTCCCAGATGCACGGGCTCAGCGGTTCACTGGGAACATGAAGACCCCCCTCCACAGCCGAGCAGCTAATATGTGAATACAGCGAGAGTCAGGGCCCAGCCAGGGAGCTGGGGGTTATCAGCAGGACCCCACCCCCCTGGAGGCGGTGAGCTGGGTTTCTCCGGAAATCCTCCCCCGATTTCCTGCCCCTGCCCACCAGGCAGCCAGGCCTCCTGCCTCTGCTATGTACATTGAGATCCAGGGAGGACAATTCCCTTGGCTCACCTCTGGCTGCCCATCTCCAAGAGCCACCAGCCAGCCAGGCAGGACGCCAGGGCCGCACAGCATGGCCGGGAGGGAAGGAGGCCCCAGCCCAGCATCATGGGCTCCGAGGCAACTGCGAGTGACCCACAAGGCCCACCCAGCGGTCTTCAGATGAGAAGTCCTTTGCATCCGCCCTTTGCGGTGCAAGTCTGGGACCTGATTTCCAACATTTCTGTTCTCCGTGGGGGACTGGCCCAGCTCCCCGCAGAGCCTGCTCTCCTGCAGCCAGGGGTGGGCCCCAGCCTGGGACGATGCCCGAGGACACATGCGGAGAGGGGCAGATCCCCTTGTACCATCGCCCACAGGGCTCCTGCCTGGCCCCGGACCCCTCTGCGGCGGCTCGGGTCCACACCTCTGCCTTGAGCCACCTTCCCTCTGCCCCTGGCCTCCCCTCATCCAGGCCGCAGACTTAGGGTCTCCCGTGATTCCACCTTTCACTGCCCACCCACGTGGCCCCCCTACCCCTCTGACCTGAAGCCCCCTCCTCTCACTACACTTCTGTTTCCCATCCATGTCCAAGGGGACACAGGCTGGGAAGAGAACAGAGCCCAGGGCTTGGCTGGGAGCCGCCCTTCCCTGCAAGAGTGGTCGGTCCGTCTCCCTGTGCTGACTCCCACTAGAAACCTGCCCCTGCAGACTTGCTGGGGGAGGCTGGCGGGACCTCTGGGAGCCTTCAACCCCCACCCCAGAACACCCTCCTTGGGCCTCCAACAAGCTCAGAGAGGGACTCCATGCAGGCCGGATGCACAGGCCGCTGGCCCCCCTGGGCCTCCAGTTTCCCTCCCCAGCACGGGGGCCTCAGTCCCAGCCACCTGCCCACCCGGTCTCAGCTCTCGTCACCCCACAGAGTTGGACCAGCCTCGGGGGCCAGTCTGTGGTCAGCCCCACAGAGCCCGTGGTGGGCTTCTCTGTCCCGAACCAGGCACGGCTGGGAGGAAGGGGGTGCTTGTGGCGTCCATGACCCAAATCAGAGACCGTGATCGAGACTCACCCAGGTGGACGGCAGGAACGCTAGTGCCTCGATGGAGACCCAGCTAGAGACTCCTGTCAACTGGCATGTGGTACGGGGATGCGTGCACTCACTCCCACACCCGCACACACGTGTGCACACAGGCACACCCCACCTTGGCTGCGTCTCCGAGGATCAACACGGAGACAACCCTCCCACCTTCTGGATTCTTGCTTGTGCAAGCCGGATCTGCAGGCCACACATGCTCCTCAGTCAGAGCTCCCACAGGACAAGTTGGCCGAAGTGGGGAGCACTGACAGCCTCGAAGGACCCCACACTTGGGAGTCTGAGTGCTGCCAGTGAGGCGCGTGTGACTGTCCCTTTCCCAGGGCCCCAGCGTAGTGGACACTTGGTGCCCTAATTGAGACACCTTCCCCAGGAGACGCACCGTCCCTCAGCTGTTGTGAAAAAGGCTGCCAAAGGCTCATGGCCGACCCCTCTCCACTGAACTTCCTTCCGGACATGGGAGCCAGCCAGCCTAGCAGGTTATGCCCCGCTTCCCAGGGACTAAGCCAGGACACGGGGTGCCCTCATGTCACACCTGGGTCCGAGCTCCTGCCCCCTTACTGGCCCCAGCACTGCTCTGGGGACAGCCAGTGTTCAGTGAGAGGGAGCTGGGGGAATGAATGACCTCCTCCTTCCAGAGCAGAGCATGCTGGCTGACCGCTGGGTGTCCAGACGGGAACACACTGGGGAGAGAGTAAATCTGCCTCTCGTCTCTCTCCGAGACACGTCGCAACCACAAACATGGGCACAGCCAGGTAAAGCTGGTAGCAACAGACCACGGAGGGAGCAGTCGGGACAGACAAAGCAAGGGGTGGGGGGACAGCATGCGCTTGGAGTCCAGGCCAACTAGATGTGGAGCCCCCAGCCCCCCGGTCATCAGCTGCGGGAGACTGGGAGGTCTTCACCGGAGTTACCGTGTCTGCGGAAGACAGGTGCTTGGGCTGAATCGTGCCCCCAAATTCTTCTATGTTGGAGCCCTGACCCCGAGCACCTCAGAATGGGGCTCCATTTGGAGCTGGGGTCATTAAAGAGGTGATCAAGGTAACATGAGGGCACCGGGGTGGCCCTGATCCCATGTGACGAGGGTCTTACAAGAAGAGGGGATCAGGACACAGACCCGCATGGTGGGATGACCCCGTGAGGACACAGGGGGAGGACAGCTGTCTGAAGCCTGCATCTCGGGCGTCAGCCTCCAGGACCGGGAGACAGTGAATCCTACTGTTCAAGCCCCCCAGACTGAGGGACTCTGTGATGACCACCTGAGCACACCCACGCCTTTGGCCCATAGCTGCTATGAGGTTCATGCAAAACCGTATGCGAAACATCCGGTAGTGTGCGTAGTAAACAGTAGGTGCTCACTGATGAGTCTCCGCCTTCGTCTGCTCCTGTCACTGTCTCTGACATATGGAGCCCCCAGGTACGAAGTGGCCAGCAAGTATCACTGGCAGGCTCCGTGGGGTCTACCAGCATGGCCTGAAGCTCCGCGTGGGTCTTGGGGTGCGGGGTGCCGTGGGCCCACGTGGAATGAAAGTCTGGGGCTGTGGGCCGATGGCTTAGCCAATTTCAGAGTGGGGCTGGGCAGGGAGACCCGGGTGGTGTGTTGGGGGCCGCGGGGGGCGGTGGGTGGGGTGCACACAGACATGAGAGCAGGCCCCAGGGGGTGGTGCTTTGTCTTCACACGAGCCGCCAGCCTCCCAGGGCTCAGGGGCTGACCGCACATCACCGCCCAATGGTAATCAGAGCTCTTGCATGCAGCAGGTCCGGGGGGCCTGCCCTTCCCAGCTTTCTCAGAATAGCAGCTCTCCGGGGGGCAGGGGGGAGGGAGGGAGGGGCCTCGAGGCCTGGCCTGCCAGCTCTGTCAGGAGCGGGGCGTCCCCGGGGCCCCTCCAGGACGCCATCCGCAGCCGTAGAACAGGGGTCACACCAGAAAGACGCACGGCCTCGGCAGCAGCAAAAACATTTCTGTTGTTCTGCCTGGGGCCCCGTGTGAGCGCCATGGCGGAGCCGCCAGCCACCCTGTCTGCAGACGCAGCATCCTTGTCATGGGGACGACTGGGAACTGCTCACACGTCCGGGAGAAAGTCTACCCTGCGATGCCTTCTGGGACTGAAGTTTAAAATTGCAGGTGGTGTGAATTTCGACATTTATAACTTGAATGTTACTAATGTGAAAGGTGACAAGAATATCGCAGTAAAGTTGACAGGGAACAGTGCGGGGACTTGAACTTATAGGTGTGATGGGACGTGGCCCCCCCGGACACCCCAAAAGGCAGCTGTACCCCGTGTGCAGTGGGAAAGGTGCCGGAATGTGCGGAGAGGCAGCCAGGCCTGGTGGGACGCCTGGGGGCCTGTGGGAAGGGAGCCGGGCCAAAGAGCCCCTCTCCACAGCCGGGAGCCTGCACCCTGTCCATAAGGCAGGGCTGTGGGGGGGGGGGGGAAGGGAGGGGCCCGAGGGGAAAACCCTCAGTCTGAGCAGCCTGAAGAACCAGAAAGATGAAGCCAGGAGAAAGCATGCACCCCGGAAACCGGGGGTGTCCCCACCCGGGAAGGAGCCCGAGAGGGGCCACAGACAGCCTCGTCACATCCCCGACTGTGCACAGAACAAGCACGGAACAGCTCAGCTCAGCTGAGCTCCAGATCTGAGCTGGCCCGGAGCGGTCACCCAGGCAACCCACCCAAGTGGAAGAAATGCCCACAACTTAACCCGCCTGACATCCACGACACCATAGAAGATCACGAGACACACGAAGACCCTTTTCTCGCGAGAGGGGAGGAAACTGAGCAAGCCCAGCCCAAGGTGGCCTTGACTGCGGACTGCAGGTGGGGGCCTCAGCGTGCCGAACACACCACACCAGGGACCTAACACAGCATGTGCTTTCAGCAAGCGAGAAACCCCAACAGGGTAACAGGAAGTCTCACGTAAAAAGAAATGATTTAAAAAAAAAAACACCAAAACATGTAGAAACTCTAGAGTTTGAAGGTGTGACTTCTGAAATTAAAAAATGCACAAGACGGACTTAACAGTGAAGGGAACATTTCAGAAGAAAGGGTATTGGAAACAGATCAATAGAAGCAATCGAAGGCGAAGAAAAATGTTGGAACAAACATGGAGCCCCTGGGACTTGCGCCTGCTACCAGATGGCCAACTCTGCGCGCACCTGGACGACCAGAGGAGCCGAGGGAGAACAGGGCTCCACCTGTCATCAGAAACTTGCAAATCCCAGCTGAGGTCAGCCAGATTCGTGCAGGGCACAGACGAGGGCGCTGGGTTACGAGCCAGTGCAGGCCTGGTGGTGACAAGGCAGGGCAGGCAGGATGTGGCCCTGGCCTGCCGACCTCTAAGGGGCATACTGTTTATCACCTGCCGTGTGTCTTCTGAAAGCCTGTCCTCCATGACAGGGCGTACACATGGCTGGGCATGCGTGGTGTGCCCTTTCTTACTCTACCTGGAGAGTTCAGCTGCTCCCACGTGGCCTGCAGCCCACACCTGCTGCTTTTCTACTTCCTCCCCACGGCCTCAACACCACAGCCGACCTCCTGCATCGGCCCTAATTATACCCATCTTCCCAAATGGCCTCACATACCTGATTTCCCTACTCAGAAACCATCGCTGGCTCCCCAGTACCCCGGGAACAAAGCCTAACTCCTTGGCCTGGCATTATTGGAGGCCTTCCATGCTTTTCAACCACACTTCCCAGCATTCTGCTTTGGGAATCATTCCCTCCAACCTGGTGGACTTCCTTCCAGGAACGCTGGAGGCCTCCGGGCTGTGCTGGACCATCCCCTAGACACCCCTCCCTGACTCCTGAGAAGACATGTCCAAATCTGACCTGTGCTAGGCCCCGTCCCCATCCCACGTCTTCCCGGGGCCCTCAGGGCTTTTCTAGGTGGAAAGGAGCTCTGCCCCTTCCCCTGCACTTCCTGCAATGGAATCTCATCCCCAACATGCATGTGCTGCTTCCCTAACAGACACCAGGATGGCCGGCGAGCCCAGTCTGCTCCCCGTTCTGCCTGCCCAGGCTCCAGACGTCCCGCAGGGGCCCCGGGAAACAAGGCTCCGACACCGAAACCCCAACAGAGGGTCACCTGAGGTGGAGGGGGCCAGGACTGACCCTGCCCCGGAAGTGGGGTGGACACTGACCTTTGACCCTGTCGCCGCGGTGGAGGGGGATCTCGCCGTCGACCTGAGGGTGGTATGGCTTGACAACGACGAAGAGCCTCCCCGGGACCGCGCTGTAGAGCTTCCGCTTGGGCTCCGGGTACTCAAAGGCAGACAGCGTGTCCTTGTTGGCACCAGGCAGGAAAGCCGGCCTGAGGGGGAGGGGCAGAGAGAGACCGAGAGGGTCACGGCCTGAGACAGGGCACATCACACTCCAGGCCCGCGGCCAATCTGTTCATGACCAAGCCGTGGCACTAGCTGTCCCGTGGGAGCTCCTGACTCTACACAGAACAAGGACGTGAAAGTGCCCGGGGGCAGCGTCCGGGGTTAAGAGACTCAGGTGGTTCCAGCAAATGCACTTCTGGGAACACACCCATGTTTGCACACCCTGTCCACAGCGGCTTTGCTCACAACAGCCCAGAGATGGAAACGAGCTGAGTCCCCATCCAGGGATGAACAGATAAACAGTGTGGTCCATCCACACAGTGGACTACTATGCAGCCGTAAAAAGGAAGGACATTCGGACGCCTGCTAAACGTGGACCAACCCCGAGGACATTACACTCAGTGAAAGAAGCCAGTCAGAAAAGGCAAGTGTTCCTGGTATGATTCCATTGATTGCAGGTGCCTGGAGTTGTCACGTTCCTAAGTGGGACAGTGGGCGCAGGGGTGGGATGGGGGTCAGTGACTCAGGGGGACGGAGAGTGGACGGTGGGCGCGGGGGGGGGGGGGGGGGGGGGGGGCGGGGGACTGGGGGGGGACAGAGTTTCCCTTTGGGAAGATGTGAAGTTCTGGAGGCGGACGGTAGGGATGGCTGCATAACAGTGTGAATGTGCTTAATACCACAGAATTCTGTCCTCAAACACAGTTAAGGTGGTAAATTGTATGTTATGTGCACTTTAACACAGGGGGCACCTGGGTGGCTCAGTCAGTTAAGCATCTGAGTCTTGACCTCGGCTCAGGTCAGGACCTCAGGGTCAGGAGACAGAGCCCAGCATCGGGCTCTGCGCTCAGCGGGGAATCTGCTTGGGATTCTCTCCCTCTGCCCCTCCCCCCTTTCCCACCCACTCACACGCACACCCATTCTCTCTCTTTCTCAAATAAATAAATCTTTAAAAAAAAAGAAAAATCAAAGACCCTAGCAATGCAGAAATCGAGGCAGACCTGGTCTCTTGACATTTTATCTCCTCCACCATGTGCACCAGCCACTCCGGATGAGGAAACCCCACTGTCCGAGAAGAGCTTTCACAATCACACGAGCCACCGCCCCAGCCGCCCTGCGGACTTCTCAGCAGACGCGGGGCCGCCTTCTTGCTTTCCGTTATTTAACAAAGAGCAAATGTTCCCACGCCCACGTCCAGGCCCGACAGTGAGACATGCCCCAGCCAGCCCCACGTGGGGCTATGCGTGCTCAAGGGGCAGGCTCACAGAGAAATGGGCCACGCAGTTTCCGGGATGACATCCCTGCACCATTGCACCAGGAGGCCAGAGCTGGCCATGTCCAGTGGGGGAAAGAGAGCATGCCCACCCCTGTTCTAACCAGGGACAGGCCCAGGTGTCACACTGGCTCGTCTTCCTGGGAGGGGGCTTTCTAAAACGCATGTGGACGAAAGTGGGCGGGAATTCCAACCTGGGGAACCACACCGGCATCTCAGGAGGGGCCCACTTGTGTCAGAAACTCATGGCCACGAAGGACAGGGTCCCCAGCTACGGATCTCCTCTCACCCACAGATCCTGGGGCCCAGGAGCCCATGGACGGGGCCTCGAGCATTCTGCGAGGAAGAAGTTCTCACCCGTGGGCAGGAACTGCTGTGGACGGGCTTGCAGGGAGAATTCCAGAAGCTGATGTGAACCCCCCATGTTCCGTTGGTCCCGTGCTTTACTCAGATCTGTACCCCCGATAAGTGACGCCTGGTTTGCTTGTAGAAGCTCACAGAGTATGACCGTGCTGTGTTCTGTACTCCCGACTTTCTCACTCACCGTCACAACTCGGGGAGCCAGCCAGGGGAGCCCACGTCCACACCTGCGAAGCCGGAGGCTGTGACACACTCAGTGTCTACCCGCATGTATACTAGCACGGTGTGGAGAAGGACTGACCCCAGTGGCCAGAGCCCACCCAAACCCACATGGGGCAGAGGGTGGACAGGAACCTGGGTTGGTCATGTGAGCTTTCCTGGGTGCCCACCAGGGCTCAGAGACAGAGGTCCTCTGTCCTCATGCTCTCCTATCCCCAGAGATGCCATTCCTCCCCCAGAGCCTTCTTTAACCAAGTTTAAGCCACAGACGGAGGTCACAGAATCCTGCTGGCCCAGGTGGCCCTGCCCAGTGGCCCCACATGACCTCCTTGTTTAACCTCTCCCTGCCAGCCAGCTACAGATCGATGGACAAGAAAACCCAGATGTTCCCTGTGAGGGCTGTCCTGCATGCCCGGGCATGCCAGGGGCTCCAGAAGCGGGTGACTTTTGCAAGAGGCATGCTGTCCACGGGAGCAGCGTGGCAAGCCAGCGTAAGGGCAGAGAGGAAGGGCAGTCTGGGTCACCTGCCCGTCACATGAGAGAAAGCAGGAAAGCCAGAACGGCTCCGCCAAGTTCCCACCTGAGAGGACACTGCCAGCTGCCAGGGACACCTGCTCAGGGTATGATTCATTCATTCAATCCGCCTCATCTCAGCCTGACGCAGGGCTCATTTGGTCCAGGACCGAGAGCTGAGAGGAGAATAGGGAGCGGGGCACGTGGGGGGCCTCCTCCTCGGCTTCCAGGTGGGGGAGATGGGTCTTGGTGACCAAGGGGACCCAGTTGTTCTGCAATAGGCAAAGCAGCCCCTGCGGCCACTCCACCTGGACACAAGCAGCTCAGAAGAGGCTTGGGGTAGGCAGCGAGGCGCCAAGGTCCCTAGACCTCTATTCGCAGTGGTCGAACTGTCTACATGCCACGTCTGCACCGAGGGATGGCAGGGGTAGGACCCAGTGCTGGGGCTGCAGGAGGGTCCATGTGCGGATACAGATGGAGGGCCCCGCTCCAGGCGGCTTTGACAGCCCCCACATGGAGGTGAGCCCCCTGCAGCATCCCCCCCCCTAGCATTCTCCACCTGTTCTGGATTCTTCCCAGAAAGCAGGTCCCCACTCTCAGCCCCTCCCCCTCCCCGGTCCCTTCCTGTCTG
>NC_058413.1:2970665-2971100 GCF_002201575.2 Neomonachus schauinslandi | reverse complement strand
TGCAAGGATGGACTGGTGGATGGAGAGAAGCAGGGGTGGGTGAAGACGGGGTAGATGGATGGATGGATGAAGAGTTGGATGGATGGATGGAGAGAGGGAGAGGAGGAAGGACGTGCTGGTGATATTTGAACCGGTAAAGTTGGGTTAGAGCACAGCTTCTTCTACCCAAAGTTATTATGAGAGGAAGGAGAGGAATGAGGTTAAGAAAAGGGGCGCCTGAGTGGCTCAGTTGGTTAAGCATCTGCCTCCAGTCAGGTCATGATCCCGGGGTCCTGGGCTCGAGCCCCACATCGGGCTCCCTGCTCAGCAGGGGAGTCTGCTTCTCCCTCTGCCCCTCCCCCTGCTCATGCTCACTCTCTCTCTTTTAAATAAATAAATAAAATCTTAAAAAAAATAAAAGAGCAGTTAAAGCACCTGGCGAAGCACCTCCCCCCC
>NC_058413.1:2946140-2970655 GCF_002201575.2 Neomonachus schauinslandi | reverse complement strand
TTTTTTTTTTCCACAATAGAAATCACACAAGGTATGACAAAAACCCTATGCACTCTCACAGTCTGCCACGCCGCATCTGCATCCACTCCAGGAAAATGCCACCAGGGGACGGCCAACGAGAGCCAAGGAGTGGCTCGCAGAGCGTCCACCCTGAGCCGGCACGGCCAGCAACGTGTTCCGACCTTCCTCGCTCCCGAGCAGGTGCTCCGCAGCCTCCGGGAAGCAGGCGGACTGAGGCAAAACTTCCTTTATTCTCCCTAGGACTTAGTTCCCAACGTGCCCTCCGGCACGGTCACCATGGAGGCGCATTCCGGAATGCAATGTGCAAGGGGCTGGGGACTTGAGAGGACCGTGAAATAAAACCGCACCTTTGAGTGGGTTAGAATCCCAGACCAACTACAACAAAGCCCGAGGGCGCACCCGAAGTCATTATTCCCTTCCATGATGAGAAGGGACAACCAGCAATTTTGGGAGGGACCAGAGTCCCCCGCTCCCCCAGAGCATCAGTCAGAAACTGCTAATTCCCGTGCACCACGCTCCCGACAGCTCTTCCTTACCTTCCTTCTTGGTGAAGGCATTTAACAAAGACTTCATTTTCCCTCCGACTTTGGCAGCAGTCCGCTCATTATATAACCTTCTCGGATGGGAGGAAGGAGAGGGGGGCTGCCCGGCCCCTCGGCACTGGAGCGGCTCGGACCCGGGGAGCGGCGGCGGCGGCGGGCGTCTGGGCACTGCGTGCTTCCGAGCATGGCTGGGCATGCCAGACCCAGCGTGCTGGTGACAAAGCCCACCCCATGTTCTGTCTGTCAGCTGGGAACCAACCGTGCGTAGACTGGGGCTGATCTCAAGCCCTGCTGCTTCTGCCACCACCTGTCATGTGAGCAGTGCTACTCTGCTTTTGTGATCAGTGCATCCGGGAGGAGGGCGAGCACGAGTCAGGTGTCCTCGAGCCCGCGGCCGGGGAACCCCGGAGGCATCCGCGAACCGGAGCCCCAGCCGTCCGAGCCAACTCAGGCTCTGCTCCGGCCGCCTCTGCTCGGATGCGCCGGGCGCGAAATAGAACGCCCCGTGCTTTCCGAATGTTATTTTTAAAGAAAAAGCCAAATTTTCGCTAACGCCGTTTGTTTGTCCGCTAGCAGATGTGGTGAGCGAGTCAAGACGAAACCCCCAGTTCCAGATAAGCCTCACCAAACCAGACCCACATGAACTGGGCAGCCCTCGCCGGCATTCTGGAATTGCTGAGCGTGACCCAGATTTCCGCTGCAAGGAACCAGACACAAGTACCTATTCCTTCTCCGGCTCACCCCATCGTGGTAATTACCCTGGAGGAAACAGGATTTCCTCCCCCCCTTCTCTTCCTTTTCTTTTTTTAAAGAGAGAGAGCACAAACTGCCCCCGAGCCCTGGTTCGCCCTGATTCCAGGCGGCGGATCAGAACGAGTGTCTTCAGAGCCCCTTTGCACGCGTCCTGAGCATTTCCACCCCGAGAGAAGTCTGGGAGACTCCAGGGAAGTCCTATCTGAGGAGCGCCCAGAGAAGGGGACGCAGGCTCGCGGGCTCTGCAGCAGGTGCACGGGGCTGTTTCTAGACAAGGACAGAGGGCTTCCCGAAAATGAAATGGAGCATCCCAGGGAGCCGGTTCCGTCGCCCGATGCACCTCCTGCTCGGCTGTAATTAAGTGTGCGTTTTCTCTGTTGCCAAGAGAACTGCTTCCGAAATTAAAAAGAGAGAGAGAGAGATGAGACAGGATGAGGAAAAAGCAATGGGAACGTGTCAGTGGAATTCCATGTGGTCGACATACTTTGGGTCGACAAAAATGGCAGCGTTAGGAATGGCAGGCATCTGCCTTGGAAGGATGGCCCGAGGGGTTGGACGCCTGGCCCAGCGGCCTGTCCATGCCTCGGGAAAGGACAGCCAGGGCCCAGGTCCTAAAGCAGCTGCTCATTTAAGCATCGTCTCCCACTGAACACCCACAGCACCCCAAATCACTCAGCTGCACCCAAACTCAGCCCTAGGTGACCCCCTTGCCCCACCACGCCTGGTGGTAAATCCACATGGTGGAGGGCAAGCCGTTTCTGAGATGTGCCCTAAGAAACGCATCTGCTGCTGGCACATTTTATCACCAGAGACCCCACCAACTTGCTCTCATGATGCATGCCCGTGGGGGGCAGAAGGCTGAACAGTTTCCGGACGCATCTTCCTCAGGTGTAGGGTGTCATCAAGGACACAGCTGCTTCCACTTGGGGAGACCAGTGCCGTGTCCCCCCCCCCCAAGGCAGAGGTGCTGGGGTCTGCCAGGTGGTGGTGCCCTGATACATGGGGCTGGGCTGGCCATAGGCCAGGTGCCCTCCCTGGCCGGGACGGGAGGCCACAGGGATGGCACAGCGAGGGAGGCCCTCTGCAGAGGCTGGGCCCTGCCGCGTGAGCCCTGAGAGCTCGCCAAAGCGCAGGGAACCCTCTGGGAGAGTGGGAGGCTCGGCGCTGCTCAACCCTCCTCCATCTGTCTCTGGTCGATAGCCTCCCAGAAGCACGGAGCCTCATCCTGAGCCAAGTTCCCTCGCCAATCCTGAGTGCCAGCCGCGGAGAGGAGGGGTGTGCGCCAGGGTTGGTGGGGGTGGCACCTCGCCAAAGGCCACTGCTGCCTCTGGAGACCTCCTCTGTGCCCCTGCTGTTGACCTTGGACGAAGGGCGTGGGGAAGGAGCGGCTTCCCAAGGCACGACTGTGAAGACCCAGCCTCTTTTCTTCTTTGAGAAGGCAGGGAACAAGACGGAGCCCTTTCCCTGTGCTGGGGAGCAGGAGATCCCCAGACAGCACTTACGCGTGGCCCAGGCGGGGAAGCCCCGGCAGAACCTCCCCGTTGCTTGCACATGGTGCAACCGCTCCTCCTGGTGCACTTGCCCGCAAGCCGGAGCAGAGTTGGGAATCAGCAGGGCCATGGGGCTGGCGCCGAGAAAGGAGCCTTGCCAAGACAAGGCCTATGACCAGGACACAGGCGGCCGGCTGGAGGCAGAGGGGCCGCCAGGCTCTCCACGCCATGTCTACCCCCCACCCCACCTGGGCTGGCGAGTCGCAGGCTCTGTGCGAGCCACGGACGGATGCAGCAGGTAACAGGACAGAAAAGATCCCCAGTCTCCCTCTCGGGCTGCACGGGGGGCCGGTTAGGGGAAGAGGACCAGACTTGAGGATTTGAGGAACTGCAGGAAACACCCCTCAGCCACAGGATTCCTTTCTGCACACCTCCTATTCCTTTAATGGGCTGCTGGGCATCTGAGTAAAACATTCACAGAAACTAGGAATGGTCGCTCTGTTGGACTCATGTGCAGGACTGCCGTGTACCCTGGACTCTGCCCCCACGGAAATCCCACCTCCTGACCCCACCCACCTGGCCCCTGAGGCCTCCTCCCCACTGGCAGGCATGCTCTCCTTGAATACCTCCAGCGACAGGGGGCTCACTACCTGCGTACGAAGGTTCTCGCTCTCAGACACAGCCTGCGGCCTCCCCACCACGGAGGTGAATGCCAGTGCTGGGCCCACATGTACGAGTCTCCTGTCCCTTCACACAGTAACAGGCTTGTGCCTGGCACATACCAGCTAGAAGGGAAAGGCATGGCACTAAAAGCACAGATTTTGCCCCGATAGACACACAGCCAGGTGTCTCCTCGGGGGCATTTTCCACTCTGCGCTCCGGGCCATGCTTTTCTGTGCAAACCGTTACTGGAGATCGATGGGCTGGACCACCTGCAACACCAGCATCGATGTGCTCGACTCGTCTTTTGTGCGCACGCACAGCTGAAGCCCGCCTGCCTGGGAGGCTGGGACGGGAGGCGTCCTGCAGGGATCGCGTCGGGTGCTGGTGCTTTGGGTCTGAACCCTCCCACCGTGACCCAGGGCTGCAGGGCCCCCATGTCACAAGCACGGAGCATTCCTGCTGCCAGACACACGCTTGTCCATGTCAGCCTGCCCTCAGGAAAGACCGACAGACAGACAGACATCCCGCCCTTCACGCTCAAACCACGAGGCCGCAGCACCCAGCGCTGACCCCGGCCTCTTCGGAAAGCTGGGGCAGCAGGGGCGGAGGGAGGTCTGCTGCAGAGCATCCGGGAGTCCGCTCACACTGCCTCCACCTCCCAGACAAGCCGCTGCAGGACACCCGAGCAGGGGCTGGACCACGATAAACACGGAGACAAAGGTGGAGGACGAAATTTGAACACCCATTTCTCCCCGAGGCTTCCAGAGATCCCGGGATGGGTTTCAGAGAGCTGGAACCTTCTTGCGGAGGTCCCATTAGGCTCCCCGACTCCAGCCGGGCTCCCTGGATGAGCTGAGCAATGTCCACAGACGGGGGTCAGGCTCCCCTGCCCCACGGCCATAGGCTTGCAGGTGTCACAGCCCAGACTCCCCAAGACGGCTGGGGTGAGGCAGGTGGCGGGCAGAGGGAGTCGGGATGCTATGTGGTGACTCCATCCACCTGGTCGCCCACCCATCCCAGATGGCAAGTCTGAGTGTCTTTTGAGTGGGGCATGTTCGATGTCCACGGATGGATGAAAAAGCATGAGAAAATCAGGTGGAGGCCCTTCCATACCCCTTCCGGGTGGAAGAGAATCACCCCAAAATGAACCCCCAGCTGTCAGCCTCCTAGCCGGGCCCTTTGGCCACCAGCCTGTCCCACCCAGCCCAACTCTGGTACTAGCCCCTTGGTAAGAAAAACAAAATAATAAATATGTAAATAAACAATAAATAATTAACTCCCCCAAAGCCAGCCCCGTCCAGCCCCCAGTCCCCAATCCGCACGGGCCCTGCCCGGCTTCAGCCTCAGCACCCCACAAACCTGCCTCGAGTTCTGATCCGCCCTCCCAAACCCTCCCGCTCGAAGCCCTTTATTTGCCATGTCTTTTGACAACTGCCTGACAACAGGCTGAAAATAATTTCATTTCTCATATAAAAAAAGGCTCTTCGCACATCAGAACATTTCAAGGCGCTCTGAAGTCCTAGCTGGGAGGACGCACCAGGTGTGATAAATACGCCTCATGAAGAGTCTGTGCACCGGTGGGTCTTGGCAACAGAGCCCGTCCAGTGCCCACCATCAGCCCGCCCCCCCCGGCCGTGGTCTGACGCCAGACATGGGACCCCAGCCGTCTGAGGTAGGGGCTAGCTCTGCATCTTACCTCCTCAGTGGCCGTGGGCTGGCTAGGCGCCCCTGGCCTCAGTTTCCTCATCTGTAGGTGGGAATAACCCTTCTCACTCCCGGCACTGGCTGTGATCAGCTGAGCTCACATTTGAAGCGCAAGGGCTGGGGGGGGATGGTGCTGACCTTCCGGGGACGAGCCCCAGCCCAACCACTTCCCAGCTCTGCGACCCCGGGAAAGTCACCTCTCACCCGTCAAATGGGGTGTGAATGGTGCCCCCTCCCAGGACGGTCATGAGGATCAGGCCACGCAATATTTGTGACAGTGCCTGGACTTCATGATTGTGGGCGGTCACTAAATGAATGCATTTAATTTCAAAAATCTGCCAGCGGAGAGCAAGGCCTTCTCCCCACCCCAACCCTGCCGTGTGTCTGTAAGGTGCCCTGATCCAGCCATGGAGAGACCCCTCCTCAGGGTCTTCAAGCTCCCCGAATGCAGTTTCGATGCCCAGCTCCCCTGTCACCCTGCAAACCGGAGGAGCTCCCTACAGCTCCGGATATGAATGAACAGATGCATGAATGAACCAACAAAGAGAGAGGTGGTGACTCCCAGCTCCTATTTTGTTCTGAGCATCCCGAGGCACTTTTCCAGGTTCACCAGGCTGGCCTCCTCAGTTGTGCCGAAGCCACCTAGGGCCTGAAGCCATCTCACTTCTCTGTCCCGTCCTGCCACCCGCCGCCCCCATCCCTCGGAGGCCCCTGGGCCCCGGAGGAGGCCTGCCCCGCAGAGCTCCAGGACCGTATTTGCCTGCACCCCAAGGACAGGTGCACTGGACTTCGGTCAGGCTGGTGTCCTCAACATCCTTGCTGTGTCTGCCCATCCCCACCTGGAGTCCTGCCTGCCTGGTGGGTTGTGGGGAGCCCTGGCTCATTCCGTCAGCCTTCCCTGCTGCCGGGGCTGGAGGCAACAACATGCATGGCACAGAGCTCTGATTCAGGAGGACGGAGCCGGTGGGTGTGGACGAGCATCCTGTCGGGGAGGTGACAGCTCCCTAGAGCAGCTGGGGGCAGCCGGACACCAGGCCGGCCTCCTTGGTGTGCTGGGACCTTCCTTTCGTGCATCAACAAGTCGGATGGGTCCCTTGCTTGCTGCCGAGACCCCGGCCGATAGAGCTGACGAGGCTGGGGCTCGGGCGTGAATTCTCCAAGACCCTGAAATTTCAGATGGTGCCTGTTTCCCTTCTCTTTTCAAGTGGCCTGGCCTCACCTCCTATTTGTGGGGGTGGGGAGAAGGCAGAGCAGGCTGGCATGGAGACAGCCCTGGGTAAACAGAGGGAGGAACTGAGTCTATTTCTCCTTAATACAAACTCACGGAGGTGTCTCTAACCTCTCCTCAGAAAGGGGGCCCATGGGGCACTGAGAGGAAAAAAACAAAACTCCAGAGGGTCTCAGTGGCCCACCAGCCACACCCAGCATTTTATCTTATAGAAGCTAAAACTGAATGCTGAGAGCGAGAGTGTGCGGCCAAGCCCGGAGCAGGGAGGCAGCAGGTCTGGGCAGGTGTGGGCTGGACCCCGATCTTCCCGCCCACCCCCACCTCACCCCAAACAGCAGACCCTGCTTCCTTCCCGCGTAGCTTTAGATAACTGCAACCTTTCTCCATCTCACAATAATGGTTAAATGAATCATTCTTTTATAAATAACACAAGATATAAAAAGGCATCTCGGCAATAATGCGGGGTTATCTTTGAACAAAGATGTAGGTGTCTGCAGCATTTGCAACATTCCCGGCAGCCGGGGCCATTGAGGGAAGCTGAGCTCCTGGAGGATCCATTGAGCCCTGTGGATAATCCGGGTGAAGGGCACCCGACGCGGGGTTCCCCGAAGCCCCGCAGGGTCCGGGTCTCTTCCCGAGGATGGGTCAGGCTCCGCGCCCCCGGTGACTGGGCTCAGGTACCCAGCAGGTGCTACTCACCATTTTTCTGACACAGTGACTCGGACTAAGGTCACAGGGGCAGGGAGAAGGGCTTGGGGGTGTTGAACTGGGGACTGACCACAGAGGGAGGGGTCCCCAAGGAGCACTGTGGAAGGATCACCCTCCTACGCTTCCCTCTATGCAGCTCAGCCTTCACCACCGAGTCCTACAGACGTCATGTGTCCAGCAAACTGCTCTGATCAGGAGGTGTGGGGGCAAGGGCAGCATGAGCCTCCTAGGTGGCCCTTCTGAGCCTCTTACAGGGGAAACTGAGGCTCAGAGCCCTGAGGCAAGCCACCTGCGCCCACTCAGCCCTGTCTGTTCAACAGACTCACCCTCAGCCCCCACCTGTTCCCGGATGCAGCGCAGCGTCCCCTGCGCCCATGCTTGTCCCCTGCGCCCCTGCACCTATGTTCCCCTGCACCCATCCCACACTGTGCCCATGCTCAGCAGGCGAGCTCTCAGGACTGAGCCAGCACCTGTTACACCGTGGGACCACCTTCCTCCTCTGCAGGGCTTCCTGGGAGAGGCCCAGGCACACCTCTGAGTCCCCGGGGCAGCTCGGGGAGGCTGCTGGCTGACCAGATGGATGAGTGTGCGAGCACAGTGCAGCAACCTGGTACCCCACCTCCACCTCTGAAGACCCTGGCACAGTTGCTGCCCTGCCCCCGTCACTCAGACCCAGCCCTGATCCCCAAGAATGACCCTAGAATCCCCCCCGCCTCCACCATGGGAAGGGCAGGACGTCCGGAGGCTCTGGTGCAAATCTCAAAGTCTTCAGGGAATATGTCACTCCCCATCAGCACCAATCAGAAACGCCACTGTCACCCGTGTCCTGGGCTGGGCCACCCTCTTTCTGCAGGAACTAACTGGCTCCTTCTTCCTGACGTGTTACCAAATGATGGAGTCTGAGCTGAGTCCTGGGTCAGCCTCTGACTCAAGGTGAGACTCAGTTTCCCCGTCTGTAATGTGGGGAGGCTAGGCCCTGGCACGCTGGGCTCACGAGGTGTCTGAGAGGGCCCCACAGATGTGGGCTGCCTGCCAACTTCCCTCCCCTACAGGAGGGCCCAGCAGGGTGAAGGAGGGACTCCCCAGGACTCAGGTAGGAGCTCCGCTCGGTTTCCCACCGTGGAGTAAGGTGCCCCGAGTTCCGGAGGCTGGAGGCAAGCCCTCGGGGGCAGCAGGCCGCACATTCACAGAGGGCCGACTCGCCCACATGGGGCCCACGGGAAGTCTGGCTCTTAGTTCTTAAGGGGGAGAGGTGGGGACCACACCTGCCTCCTGGAGCGCCACCAGGTGCAGCAAAGCATGGGTTTGGGGAGTCAGGACCGTGTCCTGTGTCTGCCCCCTCCTGCCTGTGACCTCAGGCACATCACCTCGCCTCTCCGGGCCTGAGCACCCACCCTGAAGGGAGTTAGAGCTGACGGAGCCCAGTGCCCACAGACGTGAACATGTGCGGAGTCCCAGGTGCAGAGGAAAGTACTTTCCACGGAGGACCCAGTGGGTTCGAGCCGCGGGGGAGCCCAGGGACCTGATGCGTCCACTGTGCTTGCTGGCTTCCCCATGAGCCACTGAGGCAGATGCTGTCTGCAGGGCCCCTGCGTCCGTCACAGCCGACTGCTCTGGACACGAAGGACTGGACTGCACAGGCAGGGCTCAACTCAACACTCGTCTCTCTCATGGGGGAACGACGGAAGTCTCCCCTCAGCTGTCTGAGATTTAAGCTGCTGTGTTCCACTAGGACCCTTGGACTCTAATCCTGCACATGCTAGTTCAGAAATCAGTCCAGGATTTGAGGGAGAGTTTATGTGCAGATCTTGGGCTCTTCCCTTTCTAGGATTTCTACCCTCTATTTCCAGCCACTCAGGCAGCCCTGACCCTGACCCATAACCACTGAACTCTCAACTCAACTCACTTTCTGTCAGGGGGATCCCTCATTAATACGTATCTCATCCAGTAACTCCCCTTTTGTCAAGGGTCCCAAATTCTGTCTGCCTTTGGTTTCCCGCCAAAGCCTACAAACCATAGTTGCTATTTTGTCCAGTTTGCCACCGTCATCAGCAGGACGGTACATGTGACGCGAGCCGTCCTGCCATTATTGGAAGGCAGAAGTCATGGGCTCGTAAACATATATTAAGCAAAGCAGTGCTCCCCCCAATCACACACCGGCACACACACACACATAGTACCTAGCAGCGAGTGCCTGATCTCCGTGTCTGGAGGTAGAAGCTGTGCTCAGCGGGGAGAAAGTGCGTGTGTCAAAGCAGAGAGAGGCCCAGGGTGAGGAGGCCTGGGGGTCTTGGCCACCGACCGTGTCCGCAGAGAGGCCTGGGGCAAACAACAGTTTCTGGCACCACGGTGTCCTTACAGCCCGCCTGGGAGGCCTCGCAGACCCTGAGACAGTTTACTTCAACACCCCAGAATTGGACTCTTGTGAATTTTGAGCACCTCCAGCTGGCTGGAGGTACGGGCAGGTGCAAAGGCAGGTCCCCACCTTTTAGATCAAGATGTTACTGGTCGGCACTTACACAGGTGCCCGGATGCCCTGGAAAGGGAAGCGCCGGTAACAATGCTGAGTGAGCGGCGGGTCAGTCCCCACCTGGCTCATTGCCTCGTGAGCAGATCCTGCTGCAGGTTCGTATTTTAGGAACTAATTAAGCCTTGGTGACCGATTTAACCTTCAGATGAATTCCTTCCAGGGCTGAGCTGGCAGCATAGTTCCTATTAGGCACCATCATCAGGAAAACCCCAAGTCCAGGAAGAACCCAACCCCAAAGGGCAGGGGAGCAGGGAGGAGGGGACGGCAGACCCACCATGGGCTAGCCAGCAGGTGAGTAGCCACGGACACAGGGCGGAGAGGGCACAGAGCCCCGGTGGCTTCCCGACATGGGTGACGGCACGAGCAATCCGGGATGAACAGAGCGAGGGCTCCGAGGACAGAGGCAGCGTGGCTGTTCCTTGGACGTGAACCCCAGCGGCATCACCGTGGCTTCCCGTGGCTGAGCGCCCAGTCACCGCAGGGCCCGTTCCAAGTGTCCTTCTCTCTACGGCCCAGTGAAGTGGTGCATTCACGCCCATCTTACAGGCACGGAGGCTGAGACTCGGGGAGGTCCTGGAGCTTGCTCCCCCAGGCCCGCCACTCCAGGGCACTGCCGGTCTCACTGTCGCATCACCTCAGGATCCCAGCCAGCCAGAGGTGCCCTGACCCGTGGGCGGAGGAGGGTGGATGCTCACCCGGGAGCCCAGCACATGGCATGGCCGAGGGTAGGGGATGCTGAGTGAACAAGCTGACTCGGGTGTCTGTGGGTCCCCATCCTACCTCTGCTCAGCTGTGAGTCCCTGCCTCCCTTGGCCTCAGTCTCCCCATATGTCAAGTAGGGAGCCAAGTGGAAAGCCCTCTAATGTTTCCCCTGGTGACAAATCAAAGACCTTGTCGGCAATGAGGAACATCCTCGTCTGAGAGGAGCAGAGGGTCCCCAGGGCTGACCAGCAGGATTTCAGGGGCATTAACGTCACTGGTACAAGAAGTGCAGAGTGAGGAGGTCAGTCTCTCCCTCTATGCTTCCTACAGATAAGAGAACACAGGAGAGCAGCCCACCAGAGCTCCTGGAACCTCAGCCATTAGGGCGGGGCTGGTCCAGGCAGAGGGGACGGAGCTAAGGCTGGGGGGCCACACGGGGAGGCTGGAGCCTACAGACGCAGGGCCTCCTGGACGGGCTGAGGACAGGACCACGGGCTCTCACTGGGGTTGCACTCGGCCCCCGGGAACTGGGGCACTTCTGAGACTCAGGTCTGCCCACCGCAGGCCAAGGGACTTGAGCGAGCTTCCCTGGGACCTCCCGAACACCCTGGCTCGCTCTGCTCTTGCTTGGGGGTGCAGAAAAGCCATGGGGTCTAGGAATAAACGTGGAATGACCGCAGCAGCAAGTGACGTAGCAGGTAATGTCGTCTGTCTCCTGTCCACAGCACAGCGGGTGCCGACTCCCGCCCTCACTAGGCACTGGAGCACCCTGGGGCCCAGAGCGGATCAGGACCGTGCCTGAGGTCATGCACCAGCCAGAGGTGGGCTGGCCCTGAAGCCACGGCGTCTGCCCTTGTGCCGTCACTGACCCGGCAGCTGACCCCACACCCCGAGCCCTGCCCCGGGTGTCTGCACCAGCTTCCGCAGAGTCAGGGTCTGTGTGGCCTGGGAGGGTCCGAGCCATTGCCCTCCTCCTCCATGGTGTCCAGCCCACACACGGGGTAGCTTCTTACACACCTTTCCACGCTTCAGCCCGACCCAGCCGAGTCGGGTCAGGTCTCTGCTGCTGTCACAGCCCAGACAGCCATCCCCGAGCCTGCACCGGCCCAAACCATGCTTTGGCCCCAGAGGTGATGGCCGTCTGCCCTCAGGAGTGGCCCTCGTGTGTCCCCTGTGCTCTTCCTGGCCTGGCACCATCCCTGCGGCATGTAAGCACGATCTGCGTGTCTCCCCCATGATGCTGGGGCCCCTGCAGGCCGGGCTGGGACTCCGCCCGCCTCTCTGCGCTCTGCTCTGCAGCCCGCCCGCACGGAGGCCACGGATGGACAAGCGTGGCGGCAGGAATGTGCAGGTCACCCTGGATGGCTTGCGTGGTGCTGGCCCATCTCCGGCAGCAGCTTCTGTCAGGAAGACTTGACTCTCTCGTTCCTTCTTGCCTTCACTTGACTTGGGGCCAAACACAAGCTGGGTAGACAAAGGCACTGTGGGGGAAATAGCACTGTCCTGCATGGGGGCAGCCAGGGCCGTCCACGAGGCCTTCCAGACACACCGTGGGGGAGCCCGAGGTGGCCAAAATGCGAGCCATGGAGCCCCGAGGCCACATGGTTACCGCGAGGGCCCTGCAACCCGCCAGTCCTGGTTTAGTCCGCACCGAGGTCTGGCTGTGCAACCCTGAACAGCTGCATGACCTCTCTGAGCCTGTAAGTGAGGCTCTGGTGGTGCCCTCTGCACTTGGCCCTTTCAGGGGCCCCTTCAGCTGGAGAGAAGCAGGCAGGAGGGGAGGGTCTGCAGCCTGGCGCCAGCAAGCGCCAGCTCTGGAGCGAGCGTGAGCCCTTGGGCACCTCTGCACACCCTGGTGAGCAGAGTCCAAGATTCCGAGGCACACAGCCTCTGCTTTACAGACGCTGGCTCCTCTGGGCAGCTAAGGGCTCATTTCATGCTCAAGGAAGAAGGCAGTCCTGTCTGAAAACTGTAGGAGGGCCACCGCGAGACTCACGGGGACAGCAAGCAGGGCTCCCGCTGCCCAGAGGCACACCAGATGGCCCAGGTCCCTCCCTGCAACCCTCACCCGAGCCTCCGCCTCAGACCCTGGCCTGGGATGCAGCCCCCCAGCCAGGACCAGGGCACTGGACAAGACGACGGGACGAAGGCCCCCGGCTAATTAGCAACCAGCCCAGTTCATGTTTGAGAGAAAGCAGGTGCCACAAGGGGATGCTTCCCGAATGCACAGCAGGAGGGCACTTCTCCCCCCCTCCCCACCCAGGGGACATCTTCAGAGGAGTCCCTGACCTGGGCGTGCGGGCATGAGAGAGGCCCCCAGGGGGAGGGTCGGCGACTCACACCTGAAACCCCGGGACCAGATCTGGGTGCGGAGCCTTGTTTATCTGCGTCTGGGATGGTGAGACGCGGGGAGAGCCCCAGTGTCGAAGGGGCACAGTCACTACACACTGAGTCACACAGTCACTCTGTCTGCCTCTGACTGAGCAGTTATGCAAAAGCCACAGGGGTGGGTGGAGCGGCAGACGCGGTTCTGGAAGCTTCCCGCCAGCCAGCACGACCCCCTCTGCTGTGCGGGCTCCGAGGGGCTGGCCAGCCTGGTGATCTCTCCCTGATGTCCTGGTATGACTCAGAGGGTCAGCATCGCATCCACACAGGCGGCTGCATTCAGCATGGGCGCCCTGGGCCTCCACCCCGTGTGCTTCCAGCCTCCAGGACTGGGAGATGGTGCGTGTCGGCTGCGTGAGCCCCGCCTGTGGGGTTTGTTCCAGAAGCCGGGGCTGACAAACAGCCTCCACAAATCCCCACAGGGCCCGTGAGTCCAGGCTTCTCAGCAGAACCTCTCCGGCCGCCCGGCGTGTGCCTGCGGAGTTCACAGATTTCCCTGGCGCTGCACCCGGGCCTACAAGCTCCACCATCTTGGATGAATGGCTGGTCCACCTTCATCCTCCCTGCGGCTCCCCCCAAGGACCCCCGAGCCCTCCCGGGAAGGGACCTCAGCCCCGAGCCAGCAGCGCCCACTGCCGGCCCTCACTCAATCTTCCACCACCATCGTCCCAATCGCTGGAGGTGCCTCCACAGCTCTGGCTGGACTCATGAATGCTCGATTCAAAAAAACCCAGCCACGTCCTATTTCCTAACTGGGTCAGGAGAGTACTCCCTTGAATAAAACTCGAGCTGTTCGGAGTTACCGCCACGCCGTTCATACTGGAAGCCGTCATGCAGTTTTCCATCTGGGGGGCGAAAGTAGCTCTCCGCAAACACTCAGCCTAGCCCCCACAGCCAACCTTCCCAACGAGGAGACCATTTCGGGTGTCATGTGCACTTCCCAACCTGGCTGGCCGTCCTGTGTCACAGGATTCGGGACACCTTCGGGAATGGGCGACAGGACATGTGGTCTTGCTCCGGACGGGGACACGTTCCTCAGAGCGGCGGAGGTGGGGTCCGGCTTCGACTTTCCCAAGTAACACTGCTGCAAACATCTTCACACACGTGCTACCTTCCTTCTCGCGGATCATTCCTCGGTTTCTATTCCCGGGAGTGGACCTGCCGGGTCACCAGTTCTGGACGTGTCTAGGGCTCTGAACACACATTTCGCAAATTGCTTTTCCCCCATAGAGAGATACCTGTTCATACGACCAGGCAGTTGCAACCAAGTTTTTTTTTTCCTTAAAAGAAAAAAATTCTTTTCTGGAGTGAGAAAGAAGGAAAATGTGTTTCAACCAGGGAACAATACGTTTAGAAAAGCGAGACTATCAGCATGCTCGTAAGAGTGCTTATGCAGCGAGTGGATTATCCGAGGGGATACAATTCCACTCAAGACCCATCAAAGCCAGAACGGCGTCTCCTCGCGGGGGCGGAGAGCTCGCCTTGGCTGCAGCAGCCCCCTCCAGACCTCCGAGCCAGTGCGGGGACGCTCTCCTGCCCCGCGGCAGGAGCCTCCAACAAGGACAGAGGCGGGGTGCCGGGAGGGGTGGGGATCGCGCCCTCCACCACCCATGCCACGGTCCCTGGGGCACTGAGGCGGGACTGAGGGGGGACCCATGAAACACGTCCCCGTGAGAAACAGGAGGTATGTGACGGAAGAGAGAGAAGCCCTCGGACGAGGGCCTCAGTGAATGAAGAGGCACCTGCCGTAATTAGAGAGAAATCACACACCCCACTGGTTTGCAGCTGAAGACAGACACCGTGCGAGGTGACGCTGGACACAACCCGCCAGCGTTTGTCCCTGGCTCCCTGAAGTCAGACAACATGCGGCGCGCAGTAGGGCAGGAAAGGGAGGTGCCGTGGCTGGTCCCCGGCTCCCTGGGAGAATGTGTGGCCAAGGGCAGCCCCAGGGCTTCAGGATGCTCATCTGTGAACAGTGCAAACAGCAACAGGACGCTGGCCAACACCGACCGGCTGGGCAGGAGGCCCTCCTTCAGCAAGCCCGCACGAGGGGCGGCGTGTCTGAGCGCCCCACCGGCCCCACAAGGAGCAGTATTCCCATCCCACGACACCACGGAGGCAACTTCAGCTCAGAGAGGTTCAGTGACCCACCCAAGGCCACGGATGCAGGCTGAGGCCCTGGAGTCTGCGCTCTAATTTAAACCAGCACCCTGGAGGGCCCGCCCCCCGGTCGGTGCTGTGAGCACTGAACAGGGTAATCCAGACGTGGAGCCTCTGGTGCAGGCCTTGGCTCAGAGGACACGCTCAGGGCACATGATGCTCTTTGGGGATTTATCTGCATTCACACAAGAACACTCTGCCATCCAGCCAGGTCTCCCTTCTCTGCAATGAGGAGGGAGAACAAGATGGTGGCACCCTTCGTTTTATGGATAAGGGGGGTGCACGAGGCACCCACGCAGGAGGAAGGGCCCCCACCAGCGCAGGGTCCTGGAAAGGTCTTGGGGAGACCACGCACAGGTCTTTGCTCTGGGCCTCAGCTGTGTGGTCCTGCCGAGTCGGAGCACCCTACGGGAGGCCGTCCCTCCTGCTGACTTGGCATGGTGATGGCCACATCTCTCTCAGCACCATTCTGACAACGGGGTCCCCCAAATGCGGCCTTGTCACACGGGGCAAGAAAGCCATGAATCACAGCGTCCATCCCAGGAGCTGCTGTGTTAAAAAGGGGGGGGGCATGCCTGGCTTCTAGACCATCCACCAAGGAGGGGACCTCCCCCGCCCCACCAAAGGGCCCTGGTAAGGGGACGGACTGGCCCTAAAGCCTGCCTAGGCGTCTCGGAGCACATAGCAGTAGCCCCCCCAGGTCCACTCCCAAGTCCCAAACCCCAGTTCATCCACTCACAGCCCCAGGTTCACGGCTGGAGCCTCGATGCCACGCAGACATACCTGGAGCCTTCAGAGGGATGGACTGACCTGGCTCTGCCTGGGGGGGAGCCCCCACCCCCCGAACCCTGAGAGCCAGCCCAGAGCCCACAGGAAGGCACGGACCAAAGCTGCGGTAAGGGTGGGGCAGGATTTGGGGACTGGAAGGCGGGGCGGGCTAGGGGACCCATCCAGCTGGGGGTCTGGGCTCCTCATGGCGCTGGGGTGGCTGCGGCTACTCGTCCACTTTCAGCTGCTGGAAAGAGTGCGAGGCCCCCTGCTCTTCACCTTATAGCCCACGAACCAAAAGGAGGGCGACTCTCCCAGGACGGCCGTTTCTCCCCGAGGACCTTAGCTACAGTAGTATTATTACTACTTCCTAAAAAAGAAGCCAGAACCCTGGATTTCTACATGAAATCTCCTGATTTTAAATGCCGGCTCGTTGCTATTTTATCAAAATGTGTCTTACAGGATGGGTAAGAGCATCTGCCTGGGAGCCGCCGGGAATTTGGGGGCTGGGGGTGTGAAAGTAGCCCCCTCTCCGAGCACCCCTGCAGGGGAAAGTGGCCCCCACCAGGCGAGCAGTCCTCTAGTGGCCCAGGGGTTGATTCAGCGTCGATTTCCCAAAGTGCGTCCTACCGGGCTCTGGAGGCAGATTGTACGGTCGAGCTTGGGAAATGCCAGATCATGCAAACTTAGGGGGCTCCTTTATTGCAGGACTTACCAGGACCTTCAGTGTTCTAAAATGCATCCTGAGGGTCCAAAAAGAAACTAAAGCAGGCAGCATTTCCAATGGGATTTGCCCCCAGAGCTGTGTTTTACAGGACAGCCATGGAATGCACTAGAACCCAGCATGTGTGTGTGTGCACAGTGCCGAAAGGCTGAGGGAGTGATGTGGGCGTGCAGGCCATCGTGCACAAGCCACTCACGGTAACACCTGGGGAACGACCTCATATTCAGAATCACAGCCCCAGTCTCATCCCCCACTGTGGAAGCCCGACCCAGCCACCTCGAGACCACCAGGAACGCAAACCCTGACTCTGGGACAGCAGCTGGGCACAGGGGCCTGGGGCCACACAGACACTCAGGCCTTCCGACTCGCAGATCCTGCTCGAGGGGTTGATGGCGAGTCCCCAGAGGCCCAAGCTGCGTGCGCGGGGCGGCTGTGAGGCGGCCGGGGATGGTCTGTGCTGCAAACAGCCCAGGCCCAGCGCTCCCACGTGGTGAGCAGACCCATGGTCACCCCACTCGAGCCGTCTGCACAGGACAGCGAGGTCGCTCTCCCCGAGTGGGCCAGAGGCAGAGGCAGGCCCGCCAGGGAGTGAGGGGCCTGGGCTCGGGTGGACCACAGCGTCCACGGCAGCATAACCTGGGTAAGCAACCGCACCTCTGGGCTCGGGGTCGTCCTCCATCAAACGGGAACCACAAGCACCCACTGTGTGAGGATGAGCTCTAAGACACATCAGCTATTCCGGCTGTTCCCCGGTGCTGGATGTTCCTACTGGGTTTCCCTGCCATGAGAAGGAGCCCCAGCGAACAATACAACAACAGAAACGGCACACCAAACTCACAGACAGCTGCCATTTATCGAGTCTTCGGTGATGTTCCCCTACGTCATCTTCTTTTTAAATGAAATTATTTTTAATTGTGGTAAAATGCACATAACATAAAATTTGCTGTTTTGGCTCAATGCACAGCTCAGGGGTACTAAGCACATTCACACTGCTGTGCAGCCGTCCCACCATCCATCTCTAGGACTGTCCAAGGTCGCAAATGGAAACTGTCCTCCCTGAGACACTGACCTCATCCCTCCCCCAGCCCCGGAGCCCACCATCCACTTTCTGTCCCTCTGAGTCACCGACCTCCATCCCTCCCCCGGCGCCGGCACCCAGTGTCCACTCTCCGTCCCCCTGAGTCACCGACCCCCATCCCTCCCCCGGCGCTGGCGCCCAGTGTCCACTCTCTGTCCCCGAGTCACCAACCCCCATCCCCTCCCCCGTGCCCGGAGCCCACCATCCACTCTCTGTCCCCCTGAGTCACCGACCCCCATCCCTCCCCCAGCACCCATCACCCTACTCTCTTGTCTCCATGAATCTGACGACTCCAGGGGCCTCGTGAGTAGAATCATACGGTATCTGTCATTTAGTGTCTGCTTATTTCACTCAGCATTATGTCCCTAAACTCCGTGCATGTTACAGCAGGTGTCAGAATGGCCTCCCTATCTCCTTGAATCCTCACGACGGCGTCAGGAGATTGAACTCATGTGGCCAGATGGAGTCAGAGAAGTCAAGCAACACACCCAAGGTCACACAGCTCCACCTGGGACTTGACCCTGGAGATGTCCGCCTCCAGAGCCCCCACGCCAGGCACACTGCAGCCCCAGTGACCACAGAGCAGAAGGCAGGAGCATGTCCTCTCTGGATTTAGTGATCCCTGAATTAGTCTCGGGGGTGGCCACGACAAATCACCACACCCTGGGCCTCCCTGATCAGCAGAAATGGAGGAAGCCAGAGGAGCAAACTGGCATCACAGGGCTGTGCTCCCTCCAGGGCCTCTGGGGGACCATCCTTCCTGCCTTTTCCAGCTGCCGGGGCCTCAGTGTCCCTGGGCTGTGGCCTGTCCCTCCAGCCTCTGTCCTGTCTTCCTTCTGCGTATCTGTGGGTCTCTGAGCCTGCAAGCTCCCCCGCTTTTCTATAAAGACACCGGCCATCGGATTTAGGGCCCGTCCTAATCCAGTATGACCTAATTTCAACCAAACTAATTAAATTGCGAAGTCCTTATTTCCAAATAAGGTCATGTTCGGAGGTTCTGGGTGGACGTGAATTTGGGAGGTGTGGGGACACGATTCAACCCAGAGAAATATCCCGGGAAGGAGACATCTCAAGGGTTAACACTGGTTGGTTACCTCGGAGGGATGTGGGTTTGGGCAATTTTCGTATGCATGCACATTGTCAACTGCTTTGGTGTAATCTCTGTGAAGATCAAACATTACCTCTCTGCTAGGAAACGTCAAATAAATAATAGATGAATAATCTATTTTTTGATAAAAAGCGAAATGATATAAAGGCCCAAAAGCACTTTTTACCATTCCCAAGAATGTTGACAAAAATCCTGGTGAGTCCACCCAAGAGAAGGTGACCAGTTCGTGGTTCTAGAAAGCTTGGTGGCTTTTTACTGTGGCCACCACAGCTACCCAGATGAGCCCCCCGGCAAGCGTCAAGCAAGCTCAGACAGAGGACTGAGCTGGCTCTCAGGGGCCCAGGTCCAGCCCTGCACCCCGGGTGGGCACACTCCTGGCTGGCTGGAGGGAGAGGGGCACAGACCAAGGTCACGGCTCAGGCACAGGTGAGACAAGGCCCCTTCCGGGAAGGGAGCTGCGGAAGTGTGCTGAATGGATCCACTCACACCCCAGGGGGGTCAACCACAGGCCCATAACCACAGAACAGTCAGGCTGGGAAAGCCTCGGCGCTCCCGAGAGCCCAGAGGAACGCCCTCGGCCGGGAGCAGGTGCGCAGACAGCAAAGCTGTGGGACCCCGAGAGCCCTGCCCCTGGCCCATTGGCCCTGCCTCCTGCATGGGGTGTCCTGCCTCACGGAGGGCCTGCTTCAGGAGGGGACAGCAGCACAAGCCATTCCGTTTTGGTTTGGCAGAACCCAGCCCTACATGTCCTGCTGTCCCAGAAATCTGGATGCTCCTGATGACCCGTCGCAGAGAAAGAATGGCCATCTAGCCGGACGCCAACAGGTGCCCCTGTGGCCCCAGCTGTCTGCACCACGGGCTCGACCGCTTGCCACCAGCTGCATCGTGAGGGATTAGCAAAAGCGGCTTGCCCTGCTCAGTCCTCCTCCCTGATCCAAACTGTGGGCACACGGACAGCTTGGAGGAAGCCGGCAGGTACTGGAAGCCCACAGGACCATGTCCCAGTGGCTGGTTCTAGATGCTGCCAGGTGTGGGAGCTGGGACAACTGAGGGGTTCTGAGCAAGTCCCCCATGGCTGCAGCCCACCCCGGTCACGGAGGATTGCAGGGCGCTCCCCTCTGGCCCCCGTGCCCCTCGCTCAGCTCCTGTCCGCTCAACCATGCAAACAACCTCTGCACACCTCTTCCTTCAGTCAGCTTCTCCTCCCCTCATCCAACCGAGGTCAGACAGATTCCCTGCAAATGAAGGCTCCCAAGAGGGCATCTGCTGGGAATCTTCCATGACTCCCTCTGCCTGGAGGGACCCCAAGGCCCTTCAAGCCTGGCCCTGCCCATCTGCCTGTCGTGCCGCCCCCACCCTCACACTCAACGGTCCTACCCGGTCCCCAGACCAGCCAGAACCAATGGACACCACCACCTAGGGCCTGTCCCCGACTCCTCCAGCTGTGGACAATCCCAGACCCCCGTGAGTGAGGATGGCAAGAGGGCAGTAATGCGTGCCGAGCACTGTGGTGGGTCAGGCGCATTTCTAACAACTGGGCCTATACCGACCCCCGTGAGGACCCGTGAGATTGGGGGTGTACCTTATTGCCCCGCGAGGCAGTCCCGAGTACACAGTACCTACCAGAGCAGAATTCCTCCACCACCTGCGTCTCCACAGCCCCTCCTTCTACGTACACAGGCTCAGTGGGCCTTTTGCTGGGCCCCCCTGAGAGGCCCAGGATGGGACTGCATCGGGTGCATCCTTGTGGCCCTGGCAGCAGGCACAGTGCCTGGCCAGCCCTCAGAACATGCAGCCTGTGGGACTGGCCAACAAAACCCTGAGTGCCCTCATCCTGCAGGCTCCTCTTTCCGTCTCCCTGTAAGCCCCACACATGTGCCACACTGATTTACTGGCAGGGTGAGCAGAACATTCTGATTACCAGGAATATTTCAGTAGTTAAAAAGGTCTGGGGAATCATCTATTTGACATCTCATTTGTGGATCAAATCAAAGCCTGGCCAGAAGAGGCGAGTGAGCCCAGCGGATGCAGAAAACAGTGACTGTGGGTAGGGAGCACTGGTCCCTGAGCAGCCAGAGAACCCAGGGCTTATCTAAATGTTACTCCCCTGGGTGTGGGCACAGTGGTAACAAAAGCAAGAGTGAAGGAACTCCCAGGTTCAAATCTCAGCCCTCAACCTCATAGGAGACAGTGGGGGAAGAATAACAAGCAGGAAGTCTGCCTTCTGTGTACATGGCACATCCTCAGTATCAAGCACGGGGTCTGGCATGTGGTAAGCTTGCAACAAGTATGGAATGAATGCACAGATGGATGGGTGGATGAGAGGAACAAGGAAGGAAGGAAGGAAGGGAGGGAATGAAAAAGGAAGAATTGGGGGATGAATGGATGGAAGAATGGATGGGTGGATGATGGGTGGATGATGACCGGATGATGTACGTATGTATGGATGGATGGATGGGTGAATGGACAGATGGATGATGGATGGATGGATGGATGGACGGATGGGTGGGTGGATGGATGGATGGATGAGTGGATGAATTATAGATGGATAGATGATGGCCAGCTGGCTGGCTGGCTGAAGGATGGATGGCTGACAGATGGATAGATGGATGGGCGAATGGATAGATGAATAATAAATGGATGGATGGATAGGTGGATGGATGGGTGGGTGGATGATGAATGGATAAATAATGGATGAATGGATGGATGATGGATGGGTGGATGGATGGTGTATGAATGGATGGATGGGCAAATGGATAGATAAATAATAAATGGATGGATGGATGGATGGATGGATGGATGGATGGATGGATAGGTGGATGAATGGGGGGATGGATGGGTGGGTGGATGATGGATGGATAGGTGAATGGATAAATGATGGATGAAAGGATGGATGATGGACGGGTGGATGGATAGATAGATAATGAATGGATGAATGGATGGACAGATGAATGAGTGGGCCAATAAATGGGTGGGTGTGTACATGAGAGGATAGATGAATGAAATGGAGAGACTGATGGGGAGGTAGCTAGATGAGTACTTGAAAATTACAATATTATTTATGTCAGGTTCTATGTTCACTTCCCTAAGAGGCTGCCAATAGGTGGCCTGAGGCCAAATCAAACAGCATTTTTAAATTAGTCACTAACATATACAAGTTTTTAATATTTCATATACAAAACCTGTACCTTTGGCCACACTTGCACAAATAGAGAATATGATGGCACCCTTCCCACATTCCTGCATGGCACCTGCTGGCCACAGCCAAGCCCACTTCCCCGACAAAAGAGTGAACTCTCCAGGTCCTCATGGCTCCCCTACACTTTGTTGGGTTAGGAAGAAAGGCAAAGATGCTTTTTTTTCTACGTCTCTTTCAAAAGAGTAAAAAGACAGACAAGGTGTGTTTTTAAAGACAATACCGCCCTCTGCTTGGCTGGCTTCACCCATTTCCCTGCCTCTGCACGGTGTGTCTGTGACCTTTCTTGATGTATTATTTACTTTAAAGCACCGTACAAGGAAGAATCTGATTCCCATGTTGTTATATTGCAGAGCCTCAAAGAGCTTACAAAAAAAAAATCCCACCCAGTAAGCCAGTGGTGTGCTAGGATTCAAACACTCACATGGGTCTGTCTGTGTGCAGAGCCCTTCGCCCAGCATTGTTCTGCCTGCCCCCCACCCCTGCTCCAGCATCACTGGGATTTCTGCACACCCCCCTGCCTCACTAGTGGTCGACTAACGAGTCCTGTGGCCCACTCCGTCATCCCCAGTGCACCAGTCCACACGGGAGCCCTGCGCTCGCTGCTCAGGCTGCCAAGAAGCAGAACAGGGAGATGAGTCCCAGAGGTTTGGGACCTGCTGGGGGAATCCTGAGAGCCCATGGCACACAATGGCCTTGGCACATGGCAGGAGAGATGAATTTCAATCATCGTGCTTTCCCAAAAAGCTACCAGGACATAATTTCACAGCGAGCTCAGAGGCCCTGTTAATTCTGCTAAAGGTGGGATAAAGGGTGCAATGGGAGGCATTGGGGACTCGGCGCCTCTGGGGCCAGGCGGGTATCACACGTGTCATCTCACAGAGCTGCCACCCAGGAAGCCCTGTCTGACCGAACCCACCTGTTGCGGGGCTTCCCTGTGGCCCCCGGCGGCCCCATCTCAGAATCTCTGCTCTGCAGCTTGAATTCTCAGGGCCCGTGGTAAGTCGCAAAACACCACGTGGAGACAGAATTATTCAGATCATAGCACACCCGTGACCTGTGCCTCTCAGCTTTCCTCCTAGCCCAAATGTGCTGCGAGCTCAAATTAGGGGAAGGCTTGTAACCAGGCTGTGCTCTGTCAAAGAAGAGTAGAGTTCTGCTCAGAAGCCACCCCAGAGCATCTGCTTCCTATCCTCTGCTCATAATGCATTTTAAATGGAGCCATCAAAATTCACTGCCATGTTCATAGAAAATAACAGCATCGATGGCCACGAAATTTGCATATGCTGTGTGGTCAGGCTGCAGGCTTGCTTCTTCGTTTAATCCTTAACACAATGCTGTCTGGTAGGCGGGGCAGCCAATATTGTACCTAAAACCACACGCATGACCAAGGCTTCCTTCAGTCCTCACCGGCCACCCAGCTGGGCTCGGCAGAAACGCAGGCATCACCGTGCACGCCCCAGCCCAAGCAGCAACGTGGATTCCCAACCAGGCTCTGGCTCTCCATCCCCATGCCCACTGCTCTGTGTCTCCCTGGACACTTACATGTGCTTCCATGCTTCCCTTGCCTTCTGCAACTGTTTGCACAGCAGTGAATGGGCTCTTCTTGAAAATAGAAATCATGGTGACTCCTGCTAAAGCCTCTGAGGTTTTTCACCATCTTTAGCCCAAAATCCAGACTGCTGATTTTAGACCATGAGGCCCTGGGGACCCAGCTCCTGTCTCCAGCCTAATATTTCCACCACTTCCCTGGGACTCGACACTCGCCATCCTGCTCACACCACCATGCTGACTACCCCTGGGAGCCCAGGATATCCCAAACAAACTTTTCCCCACCACAGGGTGTTGGCAGAACTTATTTGCAGGAATACACCTGTACACCTCTGCATAGCTGACCCTTCCACTGCACACATTCCGGCCCAAATGCCACCCTCAGTAAAGCTTTCCTTGAGAATTCATTTTTCCTTAGGAGAGGGCAGTCCATCTCCCCCTGTGATTTCAGCTGTCCTTTCCCCCACTGTAGCAGCAATACATAGCAACAGGGTCAGGAAAAACTTAGTACATACTGCGATGGATGGATGGATAAATGGATGGATGGATAAGAGGGTAGGTGGTTAAGTGGACAGATGGATGGTTTGATGGATGGATGGATGAGTGGATGAGTGGATGGATGGATGGATGAGTGGAGTATGGATAAAGGATGAATAGATGGATAAGCGGGCTGGTTGTGGAATGGATGGATGAATAGATGGATGGAAGGATAGATGTATGGTTGGATGGACAGGTGAGTGGATGGATGGGTGGATGGAGGGGTAGATGGATAGATACCATCACCCCCCAACATAGAGTCAAGCTAAAAATAGAAAATGGACATGAAATCATATATTATAGTTTTAGGAAGACATACAAGGTTACTAGAGACAAGATCATGAGTGTATAACCCTGTTCTGTGACAATGAACGAGCACATGCGGTGTCTGGTGTGTGCGTGTGTGTGAGCGCATGTGTGGGGGGAGGTGCTTCTCAAGAAGCTTTAACTGCTCTCTCTTTTCTTAACCTCATTCCTCTCCTTCCTCTCATAATAACTTTGGGTAGAAGAAGCTGTGCTCTAACCCAACTTTACCGGTTCAAATATCACCAGCACGTCCTTCCTCCTCTCCCTCTCTCCATCCATCCATCCAACTCTTCATCCATCCATCCATCTACCCTGTCTTCACCCACCCCTGCTTCTCTCCATCCACCAGTCCATCCTTGCA
>NC_058413.1:2937934-2941140 GCF_002201575.2 Neomonachus schauinslandi | reverse complement strand
CAGACAGGAAGGGACCGGGGAGGGGGAGGGGCTGAGAGTGGGGACCTACTTTCTGGGAAGAATCCAGAACAGGTGGAGAATGCTAGGGGGGGGGGTGCTGCAGGGGGCTCACCTCCACGTGGGGGCAGGGCCAAGAGTGGGGCCGGGGGCCGGGCCAGGATTCCAGCCACAGAGGGACAAGAGGGCGGCCATGAGCGCTCAGCTGCTGAAGGGACGCAGGCAGGCCAGCTGAGGCCGGAGCGGGACACACAGCCACCCAGGCTGCTCATTCGCGGCCCCCGGGTCATAAACACCACCCCAGGCCACCGGCCCTTTGGAGGACAGAGCCTGTAGATCTGTAGTGGCTGCCACCAAACTCAGAGCCAGCCGGACACCCACACCTGACTATTCTGTGACAACATTCTGCTGCCCCGACTTCATGGCCTCTCCCAGGAAGGGCACCGAGCGCTGAGCACCAACGCCCGAGGGACACGGCTGGTGGGCTTCGGGGGCAGCGCCCACCGCTCCTGCAGTGGCTGGTCCCCCTTCCCGCTCTTCCTGCACCCTCTACGATAAGTCAGCCAAGTCATGTAAACACCCAAGACTCAGTTTCTCCATCTGTGAAGTTGGGGATAAAACTCGAACAATGTTGAGTCCCTCCGGCACCACGGTTTCAAGCCAGGCAGGTAATCCTCACTACATCCACAACCAACCGACTGATTGTTATTTATCCCCGTGATACAAAGAAGACAACTACACAGAGAGGTTAAGGAACTTGTGTAAAGTCACACAGCCCATAAATGGCAAAGCCAAGATGCAAACCGAGAGAATGGGCTCCAGGGTCCGTGCACGTAGCCCATGTGTTGAGCTGTAGTGTGCCCACTCCTGGTCGTGTGGGTACAATCAGCACACCAGGAGGACACACCAGGAGGACAAAGAAAACCTCACAGCAATGATCTGTGCCAGGTCGGAGCCATCACATCAGGATGGGGGTCCTGGGGCAGAAAGTCTTGCCTTAGCAGGCCCCTTCCACAATGCTGCCCGACTCTGATCCCGGGCACCAGTGTCCAGGGACTGCAGCAGGTTGGGGGGGGTGGCTCCCAAAGGCAGAGGCCCAGTCCAGGTGGGCATCAATTTATCTGTTGAAGCCCCAATCCCCAGAAGCTACAAATGTGACTGTATTTGGAGCTGGGGCCTTTAAAAAGGTGATTAAGGTAAAATGAGGTCACCGGGGTGGGCCTTGATCCCATGTGACCAGAGTCCTTACAAGAAGAGGGGAGCAGGACACAGACACACACGGAGGGACAACCCCGCGAGGACCCAGGGCGAGGACCTCACCTTGCCCACGCCTACATCTTGGGCTTTGGCCTCTAGGACCACACAGAGAATAAATGTCTGTGGTTTACACCCCCCCCCCGTGTGTGGGATGGCTGCCCAGCTGACCAACACATTGCAGAACCCTACAACCCAGACCTGTCCTCCAGAGCAGCAGGAATCCACGGGGACCCATGCCCGCAGGTCAGGGGGGCAGGGGATGCACTAGCCTGCGATTATACCCCCTGTGGGGCGGCCCACGTCAAGTGGCTCACCCCAGAGACGGTCAGTGAGCTGCGAAGGGCAGAGTTGTGTGCGGACCTCTCGGCCCACCCCGGCCAGCTTCTGCCATCTCGCTGCCCAGCCAGGCTGCAGGGCCCAGGGCTCCTTGTGGCGCTTGGGCGTCCCACCTGCCCTGCATCCGGGGCTCGACATGTGCTTGTGAGCAGAGGCCTGAGGCTCTGAGCAGGGGTGAGGGGAGAGCTGGGCGGGACAGAGGTCAGCACGAGGACATCGCAGGCCCCGGGGAGCCATGCTGCCCCTTGCTGAGATGTTGTCCTCAGCCGGTCCGAGGGCGCCCTCCTCACACTAAGTCCATGTCTGTCTCTCATGGAGGCTGTGAGTCCTGGCAGCCTCACCCCTGTGCCCCCCAGCCTCACCCTGCAGAGCCCCCAACATGTTTGCTGAGCAAGCCAGGCAGGAAAAGACAGGACAAGAGGAATCAAAGAGTAAATTCGACAGTGTGCCCGACTGGAAGAGAAGAAACCCCAAAGATGGCAAAGCCGGGATACTCCGGCCACTCCCGGGGTCCTGTGAGGTTTAGTAGGACCTGGGGAGTGTGGGGGCAGGAGAGGACTAGGGGTGCACAGAGAGGTAAGTCCTTGCCTGAACTTGACCAGGCGATGCTCTGAAGGCATTTGCGATTCTATGTAAGATTCCCATTAATATTTAAAGCAAAGATGCATCCCATCCTACATGGCAACACCACCTTGAAAGGAGCCTTTGCAACACTTCAGAGGTAGACCCGGGGTTATTTTTAGATCAAGAACCCTTTTGTTCATTCCACAAATGCAGACCCCCAGCACCATCTCGGAAAGCCACGGGGCCGGAGCTGTTCTGGTATTTCCGAGTTGCCTGGCTTTGTCCCGGGAACACAGGGCATGGGCAATGTGTGTCATGAGGCAGCTGGTGGGCCCGGGCAGGGTCCCGTAACCAGTCCCAGGAGGGATCCTGCAGGGGATGCATGCATGATCACACTAAGTAGGATAAATAAAGACCATAAATAGATTCAAATCGGTTCAGATCACGTCTGACTGCCAATGAATTATGGAAAAGCTTTTGCTTTTGAAATCCTTTTTCGAATAAAGGGTGTGGATCCTGCACCTGTCTGCTGGCCGTCAGGTTGGCTGATGTGCTCCACGAATGTGGGCAGGGGAGGGGGGCAAGGGGGCAGTGACAGTTTGCAGCAGGGACAGGCACATAGCGGAAGGGAATAACAAACGTGTGTGATGAGGAAAGACACGGGAGAGGCTGTGAGGTGGGGCCCCATGTGGAGGAGGGGAGGGGACCAGGGTCCTTCCTGGAAGGGCACGCAGGCTACCGCATGCCACATGGCCACACGGAGAGAGGAGAGACACCTACCCATGCAGGTGCCCTCCACTGACCACGACCACGGTGCATAGGGCCACGAGCCACGTGGAATGGTGACCTGTCCCTGGGCCACGTTCAAACCAACTCTTTGGTGAGTCTCCTCCAAGCCCCAACACCTGTGGATGACCCCCTCCATTCCCAGTTTGGCCAATTAAAGGTTGATGGGTAGCAACTTTCACCTCATGCTTTTTTTTTTTTTTAAAGATTTTATTTATCTATTTGAGAGAGAGAGAATGAGAGACAGAGAGCATGAGAGGGAGGAG
>NC_058413.1:2910695-2937924 GCF_002201575.2 Neomonachus schauinslandi | reverse complement strand
CTAGACTAATGAATCTTTTTTTTTTTTTTAAAGATTTTATTTATTTGCGAGAGAGAGAATGAGAGACAGAGAGCAGGAGAGGGAGGAGGGTCAGAGGGAGAAGCAGACTCCCTGCCAAGCAGGAAGCCCGATGTGGGACTCGATCCCGGGACTCCAGGATCACGACCTGAGCCGAAGGCAGTCGCTCAACCGACTGAGCCACCCAGGCGCCTGCACCTCATGCTATCTTAATAGACACAGGGCTCCTTTGCCCAGTGCTGAAATCTGGGGCCACGCTTGGGGCTGGCAAAGAGCTTGGGATCTCCCGGTTTATCAAACAGAAGGGAGCCCATGACACCCTGAAGAACCCCGTTCCTCGGGGCAGGGTGGGCACAATTCCACTGCTTATCCCCTTTACATATGCCTTAATCCCATACACCCCCGATCAGCCCAAACCATTAGAAAGGTTGAAGGCAGTCACAGGCGCCTACAGAAAGGAGAGAAACGGGGACCGCCCTCTAGTCCACATGGTCCTCCTGTCTTCCTGAATGGGGAGCCCCCCGCCAAGTCAGGTGAAACCTGCAGTTTGGACCAATCCACTTCACAGGATAATGCCCGTGGCTCCCCAAACAAAGATCCGTTGCCATGACAACAGCGGCATCCCACCAGCCAGCCACTATTCTGAGACACCAAGCCACGAGCTTTACTTTTAAATGAATCTGACAAAATTTGCCTTGAACACGTTACCGTTCTCTGACAAAAGTGGTGAGCACCAGAAGGAGGAACACGTTCCAACAGCTGACACGAGGCTCCCAGGGACAGTATCTGCTCAGAGACAGGAGGACGCAATGGCTGGAGACACTTCTCATGGGAGCAAACCACGGAAGTGGAAATGCAGGGTTTGGGCCAGAGGCGGACAGGGTCCCTAGCCCTCCAGCTAGCGGCTCAGGGCAGGTGGAAGACGCTGTCATCGTCCGGGGCTAGGGCACGAGACACGCCGCCAGAACTGCCTGGGGCATCTATCCTCTCCAGCATCACCGCTGAGAACCCGACGGAGAGCAGTGCCTCCAGCATCCACCTAAACCAGCCTCCTCACTTTCTGTAAAGGAGAGAACCCAATGCAGAGACACTCTCGATTCTCCCCAGCCCCGGCCGGTTCATGAGCAACTTTGCTGTTGTTCGTCAGTATCTCACGGGATTAGGATGCTACATGGCGACACCAGAAGACAGAATTGGGTTTCTTCCCAGCACCAGCAGCCTGAGCCAGCGTGCCCTCAGCAACACAGGCCGGCCAGCAACCAGAGAGACGCATGGTCTGGGGAGGGGGTGGGGGGCGAGGCTTCAACACAAAGCCTGCTTTTGGCAGAACGAGGCATATATACACCTGTATGTCTTGCTCACCGTCTACGGGATGCCCACCCTACACCAGGCTCTGCTGGGCAGTTCACCCATCACCCTGTTTCCAGCCACAGCCGTGCCCAGGTCTGAGCGACAGCAGTAACATTCTGAGACAATCCAGCGAACCATCCCGTCCTGGTAGCCAACCCCACATCCTGACTGCCTCTTAGCTTGGCACATCTAGACACTGACAAAGGCCCTCACCACCCAGGCCTTGGAGAATTCCAGAGGGACTCAGAACCCCCCACGCCAGCTCTTGGTGCAAGAAGGAAGGTTGTCTGTCAGCAAGCCGTCCAGCCAGGTGAGCGGCTCAGATCCCGGTGAGATCCTAACCAGCCTGGCCCCCATGAGAAACGACCAAATACTGTAGGTCTGCCCCCGGCCACAGGATCTTGTCTCTTCCTCAGCAATATTTTAATTTCTGTAATGTGCGCCAAAAAGAATACTGATAATTCCTAACAAAAGGAGCAAAACGTGCTGTTCTTAAAGTGCTTCCCCTCATGGAGCACATCCCCACCAAATCTGTCTCCCATCAGCTGGACGGCTGTGAGAGAAAGCAGAGGACGTGAGGGACGAGAGGCAGAGGCAGGACCCCTGTGCCCGAACCCCGACCTCACACCAGCGAGCGGGGTGTGACCTTGGGTAAGCTGCCGAGATTCCCGAGCCGAATTCCTATAGCAACCGTCGACCAGCCTTTGTCACCTGCCCTTCTGTTCCCTCCCACTGGCCGCAGGATGACCACGTGGTCCCGCTGTGAAGGGGAGGGTCCGGGCTCCTTGTCCCAGCTCTGGTGGGATGCTGCCCCTCCGGGTCACGAGGTTTGCCCTGCTTTGCCTTCCCAGCTCTGCCTCAGGAGACCCTGATGGACCTCTCCATCCTGGAGATGCCCCCTTCCTGGTGGCCTCGCGGGTCAGCCGATGGCCTCGGGGACAGGAGTGTCTATCGGTGTCTATGTTTCGTGCCTGGACCCAGTTGGGGAGGACCTGAGCCTCATCACCCCGTGAGCCCAGACGAGATGTTTTGTCTTCTTCTGCCTCATTTCTGTCACCTGCTGCTGCCTCATTAGCTCCTCGATGTGTCCCTTCTGGCTTGGCTAAAATCGGCAGCACTTGGGTGCACACGTGTATGAATTCTTTCTCTGAAAAACCCTCTGAAAAGTCTTTCCACTTATGCTTATTGGAAACCAGAATAGAAACCTTTCCTGCATTCAACTGAGCTCCACCCGCAAAGTCTTCCAAGTGCTCAGCTCAGTTATGAGGCTCAGATACTCAAGCCCCACGGAGACCTTCAGGAGGGAATGCTTACTTCTCTCGCGGCTCAGCCCTCATCAAACCAAAACCCTAAATGCAGCCGTGGCTCACGTCTGTAGGGGCTGCTGAGACCAGGAGAGACGCTAGGCTGGCCCAAGATCACACGGAAGATGGGGACGCGGGTCCTTCTGGCACTTGGTCAAATGCTTTTTTTTGAGGTTCTACTACCCAGCTGCCTTTGCATGTTAATGAAAATTAAGATTGCTACGATTATTTCCAGATGCTGCTTGCTACCGTGGCTCTACACAAGGAAGACCAGAAATTCCTGGGGTGAGTGCCCTTCCCTAAGGGCCAGGCTCCCTGAGAGCTAATGGGGTCCTCGGCAGGATGGCAGGGGAGGGACCGGCCTAATCCAGACCTCATGTGGGGTCCTGCAGGGGCTCCAGGCCTGGTGAGTCGGAGACGCCACTGCGGAAGGTCATAGCTGAGGGGTCACAGCAGGGCCCAAATGCATCCCAGCACTGTGGCTGGGAAGGTAAAGGATGCTTCTGGCCTCTGGGGGTAGCCAGATGTTTGTGACGCTACCGCCCACCGCAGAGCATTCCATCTGCTCCATCCTTCATTAGTAAGTACTCACTGTGCAGCCCTCCAGCAAAACCTAAGGTCCCAGAGCGACTAAATGAGCCACTACTCTGATTGAGAAAAAGGAACATCCAGCAAATGGGTCCTAGGGCCAGGGGATGACTCAGGCAACTTGGGGCGGGGGGGTTAAGGAAAACCAGCGGAAGAATTGCAAGGGTCTTTAAGGAAAGGTGGGGAGATGGGGCAAAGGTGCTCGGGGCAGGGGGGCAGCTTGAACACAGGACCAGTAAGCAGGTGGGACAGCAGCGGTCTGACCTGCACGGAAGGGCTGGGAAAAGAGAAGGCTGGACAGGTAAGTGGGGGTCCCTTGGGAACCAGAAGACTTCTCAGGGCTCCCCACCTGTTACCCGGAAGTGGACACGGTCTCAGCGGGGCCTGGGGGCATGTGCCTGGGCAAGCAGGGGGCCGTTCTGCTCTGGGTTAGGTTCTTTGTCCCCACGAGGTAGGAAGAGCAGCCTCGTAAGAGCCCCTGCCCCTCCAATCCACCGACTTCCCACCAGCCAGTGTGGGGACTTGATGACAGGCATCTGGCCAAGCAGCACGTTTCCCGGCGCAGAATCCACAGGGGCAGCTTGGGTTTCCGGCCGGTCTGAGAGGCAATGCTGGACTCCACACTGGGTCTGGGTTTCCCTGGGGTCACCAACTGTCACGTCCAGAAGACAATTACTTCCGAAAATACCTTCGGATTCTATAGCTTTCACCAAGAAGGCTGGGGGTGGGGGCACGTCTTACGACAGTGGCTAATGTCCAAGGAGCCGACTGTCCTCTCTTCAGGAGACTCCACCAGGCGCTCTCTGCAGAGCGGGGAGGTGAAGGGGGAGCGGAGTTCCGGAACTCCAGAGCTCCTTCGGCTACACTGGGTCCTTTGTCAAAGTGCACTGAATTCCTCATTGAGAAGCAGAAGTTTGAAAACCTCAAACCGGAACCCCCACCCCCAGAGGGACATACCGAGGACAGGAGCTCAGGGACAGGCCAGGGGCATGCAGGAGGATGGGGAGAGGGGGAAGGCGAGCTCCAGTGTGCAGGGGAGCAGGGGAGCTTCCGTGGGCAGAGGTGGGAAGCCCAGGGGACGGGCAGGCCCGTGGAGGGGAGCGGGGGGCCCTCCTGTTCCACATTCTACCAGCGACAGACGACTGCCCCTCTTGGAGCCCAGGGACACTGGTTTTCCTGGACAAAATGGCTCAGAGAGAAAGACCACCATGGCAGCAGCCCAGGGCTGCCCTCCTTGGAAGTTCCTGGCAGCACTGCCACAGACTCCCACGGGAGCCGGCCACGGAGCATCGACAGGACGCAGAACGGGGCTGGGGCGACTGGGCTCGTCAGGGCGGAGGTGGGTTTGGGCTAGGTGGGCAGAACCCAGAACCTGCTCGTAGAGTCAGCCAAGGGCACTGGGGCAGAGGGGAGGACAGGCATCCCCAGGGCATTGCCCAAGGCGGCAGTGGCGGCTCACCCGTGGGAGGGCCTCCTCTGGGCTGGGTGCCCGATGGCCCAGTGTTGGGGAGCACGGTGCGGAGCTGCCTGCTCGACCCCCACGAGGCAGAACTGCAAATGTCTGGAGAACCCCACTCCAGCAGGGACGAGAGGAGGCATGCTGGGGGGCAGGCTTGTCTGAGGCCTCGGGAGGACCCGGGCACTGGACGGGGCTAGGAGATGCCCAAGGGTTAAGGACAGCATCATACACAGAAAGGGTCGCTCTGGAGCCAGGGTCCTCGGTCCAAACCCCAGCTCCTTGTTAACTGCCCTCCGCCCCCACGTGGGACCCGTTCCAGGGCTCCGGAAACCTCGTTCTCCTCATCTGTGGGCTGGGGGCAGTGCCACCTTCCCATAGGGCTGTCTCTGTGATCCCATAACAGGCACGAGTGCAACCCGGGCATCAGTGGGCCTAGAAACTGCATTAGCTGTTTTTGTCACCTGTTATCTCCTCCTCCAGGAAGCCATCCAGACTCTACAGTCCAATGGGATTTAGTGTCCCCTCACGTGGACTTCAGCCCCATCCCCTCCCTCCCACAGGCACAGACCTTCTCCATCAGCAGGGCACCTAGGACACAGAGTCCTGTCCCCACCGACCCCAGCACTCTTGCCTGGGGCCTCCCTCAGGAGCATGGTCTCACGGGAGGAGAATGGCACAGTGTGGCAAAAAGCCGAACCCAGGACCCAGAGGCCAAGAGAGCCGGGAAAGGAGGGAGGAGGCCCAGCAGGGCTGCGGGAAGCAGGACGGAGCAGCAAAGCTAGGGGCCCCGGGGCACAGCTCACCTCCCCCTGGGGTCCACACCCGAGGCACGGCTGCAGGTGGAAGAAACCAGAACCAGCCTGGACCCGGGCTGAGGCATGTGCCTGGGCAACGTGGGCAAGGTCGGAGGGAGGACCGGGGGCCCCGGTGGGAGGAGCAGGGCACATACAGGCCAGTGGGGACTGGCACCCCAGCCCACAGCAGAAGGGGCACACCTCCCATGCAGCATGCCTCTGGAAGGGGGTCCACACCTGTCTTCATGCACCCCCGGACCACAGTGGTCCTCACCACGGGCAGAGGGCCCCAGTGGGAATCAGAGGTGCACAGGGTCAGAGGCAAGCAATCGGAAACAACCCTCGGGCCCGAGCCCTCATTTAGCGCCCAGTGAAAACAGGGGTGCGTGGGAGGAGCCCAGCAGCAGGTGCTCAGGGTCGGGAGAGGAGCCTCCCGCCTTTGGCCAGGCACAGGCCCAGTTCCCGCAGGGTGGGTGTCCTCACAGGGGCCGCTGGGGGCTCATTTGGTCTGCCAGACATTCCTGCAGACACAAGGCCTGCTCATCGGGGCGCCTTAGATCCTCGGAGGGACCCACACGCACGAATACTTGGGTGTGGTTTTCAGACTTGCTGGGCTTTGTGGGAGCGCAGCCGCGTCACAAACGAGAGAAAGCACGCTTGGCGTTTCTCCAGAACTTCACCCAGAGGCATCCCCAGCTCAGAAAACCCGGCCACCGACGGAGGAGCACCCTTCATGCCCCCGCTACCCGCAGGGCTCCAGGATGTGATGGGACCGAGCGGGGCACGGCGGGTGCCCCAGGCAGGATGCCCGCTCGCGGGAGCACAGGCCACGGTGCCGTCCCTTCCACTCTGCCTCGCACTCCTTTGCAGGACGGCGGGGGCGTTAGGCCCATTTCTACAAATGGCATGGCCATGTTAGAGCGCATTACAAACGTCACGTGAGGCTACATGCTACTTGTTATCAAAGGGGCTGGGGGCCTGACGTGGTCGGGCTTTTTCAGCACCTCTGTGGTTCAGGGTCTGGGGCTCCCACCCTGCTGCTGGGGATGGACTGGGGTAGGGCTCTTCCCTAGGGGCCCAAACTGCCCCAGGATGGGAGGTAAAGAACCAGAAGAGGCTCAGGTTTGGGAAGAGTCAACCCAGAGGACAGGAAGGAGCAGACACATGGGCAGGTGGGAGGGTTTGCTGGGCACCTCTCATGGGACAGTCTCCAGCAGCCACACCTGTCCACGGCACCATTCCGAGGCCTGCCGCAGGCCTGAGACGGCCAAGAGGCTGCTGGGGGGCGGGTGCAGGTGAGCCCCAGGGCAGAACACAGGCAGTGAAGACAGCACGCGTGGAAACGTGCAGGCCACGGGAGGTCAAGGCTTCCCACCACTGCGGCACCTCTCCAAGACAAAGACAAATGTCCCTGGGCATAGGGAGAACACAGCGTTTGGGACAGACCAGAGACCTCAGTGGATTCCCACGTCCACCTCGCTGGACAGCGGTGCCAGAAGTCGGCCACGGAAAAACCCCATCCCAACAGAACCCACGTGCAACTCGTGGCTGTCCCAAACAGGGTGTCCCTTTGCGCGTGTCCCGGCCCGTGCGCTCTGTGTTGGGATCTGGGGATAACACTTCTAACCAGACAGGCACACGGAAGCGGGGTGGGGGAGGGGAGAGTACCGCAGCAGCAAGCACTCGGCCGGCAGGCAGGGAAAAGAGGGAAGGAGATCTGCCTGGAGCAGGATGGACGCAGCCCACAGCTCCAGTGCAGGGAGGGAGTCCGGACTGCACACGCTGCGTGGCTCCCTCGGCCCCACGGAGACCAGAGACACAGGAACAGAGTCAATGTGGTGGGTGACGGCAATGGGTTGCTCACATCCGCTTAGGCTGCATCATGTCTCCCTCCCTCCGCAACTTGCTCTGGGGATCCGGACAGCAGCTGTGGGATCGCCACCCAGTTCTAGCTAACACACCAGCCTGGCTTTCCCTGAGAAGGCTCCTTCCGGCAGCCCGTAAAAGGGAGACTCGGCACGGCCGACCCCAACCGATCTGATCTGAAGAAAGAGCTTCAAATTTGGGGTTTTCCCCAGGACCTGCTGGCCCCACTGCCAAACACACAGGGTCCCCTATGTCTCATTCACGGTAAGTGGCATATCTTACAGTCACAATGCTTCTTTCAAATCAGATCTGGTTTATTTCACAGCAGGTGTGATCTGCCAAACAGGTTATTATTATTTTTTTTAATAAAAGATCAGCGTGGGTTTTACATCCTGTCTCATGACACTGCCCCCCTCACAAATATTACATTCAGAAATCTGTTTGAAAACACCACCCCCCTGCCCATCATCTTTACATATCGGAAGCGCAATTACACAAGCACGCGGTCTCGAAACCTAGCAACAGTAACCAAGTCGTCCTGAGTCGGCTAACCAGACACCCAGACACACAACAGCTCAATGTGCTTCCTCTTGAAAAACAAAACCCCTCGCTTCTCTCTCCATAGCTGCGGAAGGACAAGATGTATGAAAACAAACCTTGTTCAGCTGAAGAAGAACAACCCATGCCATTCAGCGCATCTGACAGAGCATCTCCCCGCAAAGCCGGGCAAAACACAAAAATCACTAACACTGGGAAAAATAGGTTATCCCAGTGCAAAGCTTCTCAGCTTGCAACATGCTTAATGTTTGCACGACCGTTTCGGACACAAGCTCCCCAGCTCCCCGGCAGCCTTGCTACGGGGACTGCCGTCCTACAGAAGCCATTGCAAACGCCCCATTGGCAAAGCCTGGAAGACCCGGTGGGCTTGTGTGCTCAGCCACGGCTCAACCCTGCGGGGCAGCAAGCAGGGATTAACTTTGGTGCTTGCAGTGGCTTTTAAACCATCACTTTCTCCAAGTCGGCAAATAAAATAACCAAATGGAGGTCGCGTTTAATTTTTTAAGAGGAAGGGAGTTCAGAAAGAAAAAAAAAAAAAAGAGCCACAGCCATCAGTCGATAGCATGCACGCTAGCCGGGTTGTGAGCAAAACATTTCACGACAAGATGCAATCCCCCCTTTAAAGGGATAGACCTGCATTGACATGGCATTCCGGACCCATTTCCGGATGCTACAGACCTCAGAGTGCCCGCTGATCACCTCACTGCTTTTCAACCTGTTTCCTGTCTTCCCCAAAAGCCACATCGGAGCGTCCTAAGTGCCCTGGTTTCTTGGTGGTGTCCGGAAAACAAAGGATCTGTCGTGCTGAGTCGGGGGGAAGGGGGGGCGGCTATTTGATGGTTTAAAGGGGCTTTTTGAGGAAGGCATTGCCAATTAGGCAAGTCAGGAAAATGTTTTGTGCTGCAGTTTGCTCGCTCTGAAACATCAAAGTCGACCCCACGTCCCCACCCTCAGCTTGGAATTTGGGGATCCTTCCACCATATTTACATTCAGAAATGCAGCCCAACGCGATGCAGACAAAGGGGAGGCTTACCCTCATCCCCTCCGTCCGGGGTCCTGACCCGTGAGGCTGGTGCTCCAAAACAGTGTCCCAGCCCCACTGAGTGTCTGATCGACAAACTGTGTGGGTGAGCATCGTGGGCTGGTCCTGACCCAGAGGCAAGGGCCACCAGCCTCAGGTCTAGGACACACATCCCTGTCTTCCAATGTTTCTCTGATGCCTCGGGGTAGCTTATAAGTCAATATTTAATGCAGATCATAAAGTAGAAACACAGCCCTGTCCCGTCCTCTCCAGCAACCCCGCCACGATTCTGGAGGTGGACAGGAATAGACGAAGGGCACGTGGGGACACGCTGAAGCCCTCGGCATGGGACGCCTGCCTCCCCAGAGTCCAGGAGCAGACAGAGGAGTGGCCTTGATATGGACAGACTGTGATGACACCCTCGCAGGTCCCGAGAGTGGGGGTCGGGGAGCTGAGCCACCGAAGCTGGCACTGGAGAGCCACGTGGCCACAGAGCCTGACCAACAGCACATTAGAGACCCTCAGTCTAGTGTGGCTCCAGAACCACTTGGTGGGAGGGCCGGGAGGCCCGTGCAACCCGCTGCCCACGTCTCCCCTCCCCGTGCCCCGTGAGCTCTGCCCCTGGACTCTGACCACGCGTGGGAGGGAGCACACATCACAACACTCTGGCAAGCACATCCGACCCAGGAGCTCATGTGCCCATAACACGCGCTCTGCTCCCCAACACCCGTGACCAGGAGCCAGGAAAGCGGGTTTTTATTTCAAGAAGAGACAGGGAGGAGAGGAGCTTGGAATGGGGACACAAGCAGTGAGGGGCTACTCACTCAACAGGCATTTACTGAGGCCCTACTACGTGCCGGCACTGCGGGGAAGGCCGACGCCGCCTGGCTCTGCAGAGGGGACAGCCTCCAAGAGACAGTCATGCGGCCATGTGACTGCCCTCGATGGTGGCTGACGTGCCCCAAAGACACGCCTGCGCCCTAATCCCTGGATCAATCTGAGAATCTCAAGACGAGACCATCCTGGACTTAGGGTAGGCCCTTGAGGGTAGGGTAGCCTTGTGCCCTCTCAGAGAAAGGAGAGGGGGTTTGAGACACAGGTGCGGAGCAGGCCACATGCAGCCACGCCAGGGACAGGAGACACACTGACAAGCCCGGGCTGCCACCAGAACCGGCAGGAGGCAAGGACGGACCAGCCCTGCCAACAGCTCGACTCTGCACGTCTGGCCTCCAGAGCGGCGGCGGAATACATCTCGCTTGTTATGTGCCGCCCAGCTTGGAGCATCTCCTGACGGCGGCCCCAAGACACTAGCACGTGGCCTGTCCTCACATCCTGAACCAGCCCGCCGGGGATGAGGGGCCTTGGGAGGCAGAGGTGGGGCGGTGCTCGGATGCCCAGCCTCAGCAAGCTGGAGGGACATGAGATGGTGCCTGCAGAGGCCACCCCAGGCCCCCGAGTCAGGCTCCCTGCGGGGCGGCTCTGGGCATCTGCGCTCTACAAAGCTGGGCACGTGCTGCTGGGCGCCGGGGAACCCGGAGGTTTTGGCTGACGACCCAAGCCAGGAACAGGAATGGGGTGGTCCCAAGCTCTGTCTTGGGATCGACTGCCAGGAGCCCAGAAGATGCACTGGGGGACACGTGGGGGATGAAGAAGCGGCCAGGGTGGCACGCGACCAGGACATAGGGAAACAAGCAGATACAACAATCCAAGAGGGAAAGTACAGGAAAAAGTCTACTCTTCTGAAGTCACGTGCCTGGTAGCCTGTCCCACTCTGGAAGGGGCCACAGGGTCTACAGGGGACTTTTGCTCCAGAACCCGGGGCAGGGCAGCAAGAAGGGCATTAGCCCTGGTGGTCCACACCTCCTAGTGGACCAGTCCTCCGATGGACCAAGGTCTCTCAATCCCCAAACTGGCATAGGGCCTGCAGAGGAGAAGGTGCTCAATGAAGAGTCACCATGGAAAGAAGTGACCGAGGGGGTGACAGGGCTGGCTTCTCGGGTACTGGCTGGTTCAGGTACCCCAGGGCCGTTCTCAGGAGGTTCCAGCACGGCACAGCGTGTGAAACCGCAGAGGGAAAAGGATGTCCCCTCCCGCAGCAAGAGAAGACGGCTTTCCTCAGGACGCAGGACTTCCCCAGACAGGAAGGCACTGGGGCACCTCTCAGGTCTCAGAGCCAGGCCTCCCCCAGGGGCGACCTCGTGGAGGGGACCCTGCACCCCGCATGTCCTCGTCCCTCCTGCTCTGGGTCCCTTGCCCCTGAGAGCCGCTAGCAGGTGGCATCCTTGGTCTGCAAGCTCTCCCCATGATCTTGGGGCTCAGGAGTGCTGCTGGTGGGCAGAGTGAGTTGTCAGAGGGGAATGTGGACGTCAAGGAGGAGTCAGGATGTGGGGAGGAAACCATCAGTTCCCCAGGTGGATGCTTGTTCTGGACCGCGGGTGAGGACAGGGGCCTGCAGGAGCTCCATCTAAAACGGGATGCCTCCTGAATGGCGGGGGGGAGCAGCTTGCACACCCTGAGCTGCAAGCCTTCCCAGGCATGGCCCTTCTGCACAGTGCAGGATGCTGCCCCTCCTAGACCCCACCACACACGGCATCCACCCTCCTGCACGGGATCCACCCTCCTGCACAGGATCCACCCTTCTGCACACCACGGGGTACTGTCCTTCCCAGATTCCCCACAACACACGGCATCTGCTCCCCTCCAGGAACAAGGGTGGCCCTAGAGGGTCAGCGAACACAGGGCTGAATGGGGGTTTTACAAGCGATGGACGGCTTCTGGGAATCAGTGCACTGAGGGACATCTATGCGCACAAAGGACCCACAGGCTTCGTGTGCTCTGGTGCCAGTTTGCTCGATCGGTCAGACCCTTCGTCAGGAAACTCAGAGGAAAGGAGAGGCCTCTTTTTTCCCTCCCCGGAGGTGCTGAAGGGACCCTGCAGGAAGCACAGATTTCCTTACCATCCGTCCCTGCAGGATACACAGCGGAAAAGCCCGCAAGACAGGTACTGAGAGGCGCTGACTCCTGCCTAAGTTGACTGTAAAAGCTGGCCCTGCATCTTCAGGGGGCCCGCGGTGGTCTTGCGAAGGCACAGACCTCAGTCCCAGCACCATGAGATACGGAAGCTGCACGAGCCTGCGGCCAGTGTCCCTGCGACTCAGGAGGGGCTGCCCTTTGGAGTTTAAACAAGTCACGGGTCCGAATGGTGAGTAGTGACTAAAACATATTCACCAGACCAACGGGTACTCTGTTCATAATCGGAAAAAAAAAACCCTCAGTTGGTCCAGAGCTGTCTGCATCCCATACAGGAAAGCTCATTCTATCTCCAGCTGGAGGAGACAGTCAGGAATCTCCCTACTCTTTGTTTTAAGATCAACTTGGCATCTCAAGGGACTTGGCAGCTCGTGAGGACAGTGAAGTGACTGGTCCTCATACTGGCGGCGGGACAGGCAGAGTCCCCGGGGTCTCTCGGGCCACCTCCCATCATCCTTTCTGCCATGCGGCCCCATCAAGGCCCATGCTCAGAACAGTGAGGAGGGCAGCCCCGGGCTTGCTACCACCATAGACCGCTCAGCTCAGGAGGCCGGCAGGGCCACCAGAAAGCCCTGCCCACGCTCCCTGCCCCTCCCGGGCCGCGTGCCCAGCGGCCGATACTCTCAGACCTCAAGCCAAGCCCGTCCCCCCACGCTGCTCTCTCGTGTTGGGGACGTGGCGGGAAGGGAGCTGCAGGCACCACGCAGGCCCAGCCCCTTCCCTACATGGCGTGGCAGACGTGACGTCAGCAATCTTTACGGTGCGCTCACGGAGGTGCTGGTGCGGTCTGGGGGGAGGCCCGGGTCTCAGAGCAATGCAGTGCTTTGCCCTGGCTCTCGGGAGGGACTCGTGCCGGCATCGGGCGGGCCTTCGGGAGGCCCGGATGCTCCGCTCGGGGCGCTGGATGACGCAAGCAAAGCATCTGGCTCCGCACCCTCGTGCGAGTCTCAGACTCAGGGCGGGAACCGGCCACACACTGAACACGATAAAGACTCGACAGCCTGACATGTGGCTGCCCTCGCCCCCAGCAGCAAACACAGGGCGAGGGCCACAGGCAGTAGGAGACACAGATGCCATCCAGGTGCCACCCCATCCACGGACTGGCGCCGTGTCCGAAAGCTCACCACTGCTGGTCCACTGGGACTGCTCGCCGCTGCAGGTCCTCTGTAAGCCCGGGGCCGGCGGAAACAGGCCAGCGGGCTCTTCCAAGATGCAGGACTGGGCCCAGCCACCGGCAGGGCGACAGGGCAGAGGAGGAGCCCCAGACACAGTCCTCCTGGTTGGCACAAGGGGTACTAGAAAGGGGAACGGTCATGAGCACCATGGGGCAGAGGAACGGGCTCAGAGACGGGGGTCGGAGGGGGCCACTGAGTCTCTGCTGCGCCTCGTTTAGCTACTATCTCTTAGCTTACATGGGAGTGTGCACAGGGCAGAATCTTCCAACAAACCCACAAATAATAAGCTAGCCACAAATTTGTCTGACTCACGAGGGGCACAGCAGTGACCTACGTGGGCCGCGTGCCGGGAGGGACGGGTACGTGAGAACGAAGATGGAAAAGTGGCCAGGACCACACGTTGGGTTAGGTTTTGCTAAACACGGACTCCGAGCCAGCCTCGTGAGGATTAGAGAAGGCGGGGAGTGTCTCCCTACAAGGCAGAGCCCTTCCTCCCCGAGCCTACTCACCGACATCGGTCTCCTTGTGGTTCTTGATGTATTCCGCCAGCTCGAAGTTGCCCGCGATGATCGCCACCTGCAAGAGCGGACATCGCGTTAACGAGTCAGGGGCAGAGCCTGGCCGTTGGCACGCGTCCCCACCACCGACGGCCTCACCCCACAAACGCACCATCACAGTCCCCCGGTCTTAAAGCAAGAGATGTCCCTTTCTCTCCAGTTTCATTCAGATATAACTGACACACAGCACTGTGTGAGTTTAAGGGGCACGACGTAAGGACTCGACGTACGTAGATGGCGGGAAGGTCACCATGAGGTCGGTCAACATCTGTCACCGCGCAGAATGACAAAAACCTTCTTTCCCCGTGATGAGAGCTTTTGAGATCTACTCGCTTGGCAACTTTCCAGCACACCGTATGGCACCATCCGCTCCAGGCACCGGGCTGAACACCACACCTCCGTGAACGGTTCACCTTCCAACCGGACGATGGTGCCTCTTGACCACCTGCCCCCCGCCCCCGACCCTGGGAACCACAAGCCTGACCTCTTTTCCTGTGGGTGGGGCTTTTAGATTCCACGCCTCAGTGATTAGACGGTTTGTCTCCCTGTGTGACTTACTCCGCTTAGCTCGATGCCCTCCAGGCCCATCCCTGTTGCCACAAAGGGCGGGATCAGTCACGACTGATAAAATGGCAGCCCCGGCATCCACTGGGCCCCAGACCTCAGAGTCAAACGCCACGCTCACCCCCCTCAAAGCCCCTGGCCGTGTCACCAGATGAGGCTCTCGTTCCACGAGAACCCACAGAAGAGCGTGCCTCCACCCAAAAGCCCCCACGGGGACCACGGCACAGCCCCCCAGCCCCGTGTCCTGTGCTCCCGCCAGGCACTCCCGGGAGCCCCGTCCTTTGGATTAGATGTGAGCCGCTCTCCAGAAGCAGGGGGAAGGGACTCCTCCAAAAAGTACCCGAAGCTCTTCATCAGATTTCAGTGTGGCAGGAGAAATTCCAGCCTGCGTGTGTGCAGAACACCAGAACCAACACCTACGGGAAATGGTCCCAACTCCGGCCCTACAGATCTGCGGGCTCAAGCAGAAAGGCCAGCAGGAGGCCCCCGGCAAGACCTGAGCCAGGACCCACGCGGGCAGGGCTCCCGGCACCCCAGACAGGAGGCCTGGGGCTCGGAGGCCACGGTCTACACCCCCGGGGGAGCCAGGCGCTCAGGTGCCAGCCTGCAGACACACACATCTACCGTCCGACGGCTTTCGTGACAATGCGGGTGGGGGAGGCCTTATTAGCAAAACCCGATTTCTGGGAGAAGAAATCCTGCCTCAAGCCTGCAGCATCGACTCCCGAGTCTCTGGCCAGCCCTCCAGATTTCAGACTTGCCAGCCCCCACAGTCTCGGGAGCCAGCTCCTCCCAAGAAGCTGCTTGAATAGATGCGGCTCCAGCCATCCGGCCTGCTGCCCGGGAGCGTTGTGCCCAATGCCGCAGACACCATGGGCCCCAGAGCCCTGCCCTCGGGGGTGATGCTGGTTTCCTCTCCTGGGCACTGCCTCCTACAGCTCCCTGCCCTCCAAGGAAGCCGCTGTGGCCGCCCCTGTCTATACCAGCCAGGGGGCGCGGGCAGAAGGCGGAAGGCAAAGACCATTCCAGAGGCAGACCCTGTCTGCAGAGACAGAAGCAGGGCTGGAACCATCAGGTAGATGATGCTCCTCCAGCGACCGCCCACCCGGGACCCAGGCTTCCGCGCGTGGACCCGGATGCGGGGCAGGGACAGAGGGTGGGGAACGCGGCGGGCCGTGCACAGTGTCCGCTGGCGCAGCCATGGTGGGAAACGGTTTGGAGCGCCTTGGGGGTAGGACAGAGTTCCCGTTTGGTCCAGCAGCCCCACTTCCAGCTCTAGACCCAAAGGGCCTGAACGCAGGTATGATGCTTAAGTTTTAGGTGTCGCCCTGAATGAGCCACAGGGGGGGCGCCCAGTCTGTGACGGTGTTTCTGGATGAATCAGCGGACTCTTGGTCAAGCAGCTCAGGTGGGCCTCATCCAATCAGTTGAAGGGCCACAAACAAGCTGCCTGGGAGGGACGCCGCCTGCCAGCCGGCTGTGCCAACACATAGGGGCGTTCCGACCTTCAGATGCAGACTAAAGTGCTAACTGTCCCTGAGGTTGAGCCTGCTGGCTCTCCGGCCGAGACTTACAGCCCTGCTGCCTGGGGCCTCTGGCTTGTTACGGTTTCACGCCCGGACTCCTCAGCCACCCTGGTAATAACCCTTAATGCGGGTGTGCGTGTGCATGTTTTCTGTGTGTGCACGCACACGTGTGCATGCGTGTGTGTGCACGCGTGCATCCTACTGGCTCCATTTCCCTGGGGATCCCGTGAGTGAGGATCTGGCTGCTGGGCTGAGGTGCCACTGATGTGGGAGCCGCTTGGGGAGTGCTGGGCAGAAGCTGGGAGCGGTCTGAGGGGCACGGACGGTCAAGGCCATTCTGAGGGGCTCACACACGGAGTCTCGAGGAAAGTCACAAACGGCTCGGCCAACTTGTGTCTGTGTCCTAGGGATTTGTGGAAGGCAGAACGTGGGAGCGATGAATTGGAAATTTAGCTGAGGAGATTTCTACGCAGCGTGGAGGAGCAGACCGTGACCTCCGGCTGCTTGGAGCGAGAACCGAGGAGAGATCAACTGGGTAAAGTGAAGGAGGAATGGTTAAACACAACGGAACCAGAACCCGAAGACTGGGGGACAACCTCAGCCCATCCACGTTGCAAAAAATGAAGCAAGAGAAGACCACGGGAGCGGTGAGGCCGGACAAAGAGAATGTGGGATGATAGGAGAAGAGACCACGGTGGGAACCGAGGGCGCAGAGCCGGGCTGTAAAGAAGGAAGGCTGGGGGACCTGGTGGTTGGACGGGATGGGTTCCTGCGCTGCAAACGTGCACCATCCTTCAAGGGGGAGAAGCCACCCCAAAGGGGGATCGAGACACCATCAGGCCCCTGCCTGGGTCTCACCAGAAGCCGTGGGGGTGGGACCACTGTGCAGCGCCGGGCGGAGGCCGCTGCCCCTGCGGACCCGTGGGCCAGAGCACCGGGCCTCACGGAGCTGGCTGCTGGGTTCCAGGCTGCTGGGGACCCGACACCCTTTCTTCTTGCTCATTTTCTCCTCTGGAACGGGAGCGTCTCCCACATGCTGGTCTCGCTGCTACACACGGGGAGCACACCGCTGGGTCACAGGTTTGCAGCTGGAGATGTACTTTGCCGGAGGATGAACCATACCTTGAGTCTCACCCATACCTGAGATGGGGCTGGAAGGAGGTTAAGACTCTTCGGGCTGTTAGGTGAAATCAATATATTTTACATGCAAGAAGGACATGGATTTGGGGGCCCGGGGGTGGGGAGTCTTGCACACGAAATATGTGTCCTCTCCTCCCCTCCAAATTCCTATGTTGAAACCTAACCCCCAGGGGAATGGTATTTGGAGGTGGGGTCTTTGGGGAGGTGGTCAGCGTCAGGTGAGGTCATGAGGGTGGGGCCCCTGTCACGGGGCTTGTTTCCCCATAAGAGGAGGATACCAGAGACGCTTTCTCTGCACCCCCCCCAAGTATGGGAGGACGCTCACCAGACCCCAGCCATGCCGGCACCCTGACCTTGGAATTCCAGCCTCCAGAACTGTGAGAAATAAATTGTTTCAGCCACCTGGTCTGTGGGATTTCGTTCTGACAGCCAGAGCCGATGAAGACAGCAGGGACCAGAGAGCTATCCACACACCCATGTTTATGGCTGCGTTCCTCACAAAGGTGGAACCACCCCAGCGCCCATCGACAGATGAACGGATGAGCAAAATGCTATCATACAGTGGATATGATCCAGCCCTAAAAAGGAAGGGAATTCTGACACCTGCTACCACAGGGACGGACCTGGAGGACAGGATGCTCCATGAAACAGGCCAGATGCAAACGAACAGATCCTGTAGGACCTCCCTCATGTGAGGTCCCTAGATTCATAAAGACCGAGAGCAGGACGGTGGGTGCTGGGGCTGGGGGAGGGGATGGAGGCTAGTGTTCCCTGGGGACAGAGCCTCAGTTCTGCAAGACGGGAAGAGTTCTAGAGGTGGATGGTAGTGATGATTTCAAAGCAATGCACTGAATGCCACTGAACAGCTTAAGATAGCAAAACTTCCGGCTTGTGTATCTTACCATGATTAAACAAAAAAGGCAAAATGCACCTGTGTGGACCAGCAGGACAGAAGGTCAACCATGGAACATGATGATGCACCTGAACAGGCCAGTGGGTTTTGCAGAGATGCCTGAGCTTTGGAAGAGCCATCTCCCCCTGAGGCACAGGGCTGCCGGATGACGGGGGCAGGGTGGGGAGGCCTCAGACAACGCCCACAGGAGCAGGGAGCACCCTCCGGGTTAGCAGGGCAGCCCCGGCATACACACCCCTCTCTGGCCACTCGCCTCCCGGTACCACCAGTCCCCAGAGCTCCCTTCTGCCGGGGGTGATGGGAGGCAGGGAGGTGTTGAGGGAGAAGCTGTGTGCAGGGACTTTCAATCAGAGAATCGGCCGCCCAAGGTGCCCCCTCCCTCGGGGAAAACCTGTCCCCCACCTCCCCTATTCGTCCAGACCGGCCCCAGCCCCGTGCCCGATGTGAGACTGGCAGACAGGTGCTTAGAGGTGAAGGGCTCTGGCCCCAGGCTGCCAGACCTATACTGGGTGACCTTGGGCATGACAGTTAATCCATGGGCCTCAGTTTTGTCATCTGTGAAGTGGGTTGGGTGTGAGGATTTGATGAGACATGCATGAATAGGGTTACAGCAGGGCCTGGCACATGGTAAGCCCTAAAACAGTTGCTGATTATTACTGACCGCTGTGGTGTAAGCGGCACACGGCTCACAGCAAAGGTCCTCCACGCACAATCAGATGCACACAAGCGCACACCCACGTCCGTGCGGCACACCCGGGACCGCTGCTGAAAATAACTCCCGAAAGGACCAGAAACCAGCAAGTCCAAGTCTATTCTCCCCCAAAAAGCACTTTAAGAGCTGTAAACTGAGTTAACCGTGTAGCTGCGAAGCCACGTGCCCCACGTTCCGGCCAAAATATCTGGGCCCACAATGCAAGTGAGAACAATCCGGACCTCCCTTCATGTTAACTGCCCGACTGTCTCTCCTGGATGATGTCAGGGCCAGGACAGTCCTCTCCTGCAGGAAGGGGCCACCTGCTGTCCTGCTCCATGGAGACATGCCTGCTGCCCACCCCAGGCTCGGCACATCATGGAGTCCCAGTAAATGCTCTACGGGAGGACGCAGAGGGGACCGGGTCTGACGGCAGCGTCTCCGTGCCATCCGGCAAGCCTGTGGCTGCATAAATAAGGTAGAATATTGGCGTCTGTTTTCCTTGCTTACAGGTACACACACCAATATTAATAATAAAAGCCTAATACAGAGATATCAAGCACTTAAATGGACACAGTTTGCTCCAAGGGCTTTATAAGGACAGATCCCCACGGACCCTAACAACTCTATGAAGTGGACACCCTTATCTCTGCCTGACGTGTGAGAACACTGAGGCACAGAGAGGTTAAGCAACTTGCCTGACATTACAAAGGTAGCCGGTGCTGAAGCCAAGACATTAACTCACGCCGTTCCAGCCCAGAATCTACCTAATTATCATGGCACAGCGTGTATCTATTAATAGTTTTCACTGACGATGGCATTTGGAAAGAAAGTTAAGTTTTAATGGAATCACAGAGGTCACGCACGTTAGCAGGAAATCACAGCACAAGGAAGACGAGAGGACACACTGTCCCCAAGGGCGTACGACCAGTCACACTGGACAGGCTGCATTGGCTGGGGACCACAGGATGTTCGCAGTGACAGTGTTCTGGGAACACAAATGCACTCTCCTGAAGGATGGACACTACCTCGCAGTCGGAGGGGAGGGGGTGAAGACAGGAGAACCATGGCCTTCCTGGCTCACAAGCCCCTACCCTGCCCCTCCTCCCTCCCTGCACTTGCTCCCACCCCTTCCTCCCTGCACCTGACCTCCCCATCCCCCCTCCCCCCGCCCCGGCCTGAAGAACAACTCAACAGCACAGACCAGGACCAGCCGTCTGCCCACCACCCTCATGAGATGCAGGCGTCCAACCTGCAGCAGGTGTTTGGATCTGGACAGACCAGAGGCTCGTCCTGACCCCTCCTTTCTTAAGCCATCATCCTGCTTCTGTCCTCACTTGAGAACACGCAGAGGGTGCTGGTGGGGGCACCGGGAGAAGGCGCCCTGGCAGGGGCTGCAGGGAGTTCGGTGGATGATGGGTGATGGGGAGAACGTCCCGGTCTCCGCACGACAGGCAGGATGGACATGGCGGAGGGGGAAGTCTGGAGCTGGGGCTCCTGCAGGGGCGAGGAAGAGAAAGCCCTGGAGCTGGGAGGCCCGCGTCCAGGGGAGGAGTCCCGCTGGCGGGCGGCCCGTTGTGGGCCATGGCCCACGACTGCGGGCAGCAGACAGCCACCTCTGGAGCACACTGGTCATTCACACCAGACCGGTCCCCTCCGCTCTGAGTCACCCTGGCCCTCAGCTCCACGCCTGCTGTTGGGAAGGAGTCACGGCCTTCTACAGACTTTAACCAAGAGTTGTGGGACACAAGGCATCGGGGACTTGACTTCTCTGTGTCTCAAAGGAAAGGCAGGGAGGCCAAGGCCCCCAGGCAAGCCACAGGGAGCATGTCTGTCCCTGCTGGCGTCAGCGGCGACGTCTGAGATGGGGACCTCTGTCCCTGCTGAGGAGGCCCTCCTGAGAGGCTGGTGCTGAGACCACCGTGGGGAGGAGAGCCCATCACACCCACTGTCCGGTGCCCCCAGGGGCCTCTGCCGTGGTGACCAGGCCACTGGGATCCCAAGGATGCAGGAAGGCTGGCAGGTGCCAGTGGGGCTGGCTGGCTGGCTGGATGGGTGGGTACATGGGTGGGCGGGTGGATGGCTTGAGCCCATAGAGGGTATTGTGCACACAATGCTGGGGTCTTCCAGGAAGCTCTTTCAAAGGGCTGCCTGATATAGGAAGGGTAAAATAGATCCGCAGAGAGTTTCAGTGAGGGCCAACCAGCTCACTTTGCCTGTGGGGGTGAGTTTTCCTCCATCCGGTCTCCCCTGGCCCTGTGTCCCCTAGGCTCTCCGTTCTCCTGGTGCTGCATGATGCCCCCTCTGCCATGGCTCAGACTGTTTCAAAACAGGGCACCGATGTCTGTGAGTTACCCCCCCACCCCCCCCCCCCCCGCCGCCCCTGGGAGCTGAGATCTGACACGTGAATTACTCCCTTGTCGCAAGGGAGACACTGAATCCTGTGGTCGGCGCTGAGAGTGCGTAGGTAAGGAGAAAAACATCTTCAACATCTACAAGTTTGTGATCCAATCAGTAGGCAAAGTCAGACGACGATCCAGCTGGTCTACCTTCATCTGAATTGCGGAGCCCTAGCTGTGCATGGAAACTCCAGACCGGTGAACATCCTCCCGGCTCCGTGGGGGGGCCATGACCCTGCCACCCCCTCTTATGCAGAAGACTTCTGCACAGCATTACCCAGCCCTCTGCTGTATAAAATATTTATGGTAGTCAAGCCAGAAAAAAGCCTTAAAAAACATCTGAGAGAAGCATAAAAGTTTAGCATTGCACACAAAAGAATGGGAGGCGATTATTTCACATCGACCAAATGCATCATCCCCTCCCAGACGGATTTGCCAATAAAATGCAAATTTCTCCTCTGAAATAGCACCAGCTTTGAAGGACACTATTTGCTCCTGGAAATCTTGATAAAGAGCAAAGGGGTTTTCGATGTTTGCAGAGAAACAACCTTCGAGAGAGCAGCTCGTGTTGGGACCATCAGTTGGAGAGGCATGAGCACTGGGGGGACAGGGAGACGTCTGTACATGCCTCTCAGTCCCGGGCGCCCAGGGCGGAGACTCAGTCGCAAGGATTATGGATGCTCCTAGGCTGCCTTCCACGGTGCTGTGATAACAATGAGCCTCGTGCTGGAGCTCACACTCGTGCTGGAACGTAATTCCTGCCTCCCAGACGAGGAGGCGGGCGGTAAGAGCTCAAAGACACTGCATTTCTACCTTACGTACAGGCAGACCTCAAACGTTAGACCTTCAAGCCTGGGGGCTTGCAGCCAGGTGCCACGCACGTGGCCTGCCGGGGCTCTGACCACAGGAGATCTCTAGCACCTCGGTGCAGGCACAGACCCCTCGCTTGCAAAGAGCTGTGTGAGAGACATTAATAATGAGATGTGATTTGGAAGCAGAAATCCAGCACCATTTTCTGCAGGACAGTGACCGAAGAAGGAAGGGACAACAGAGACCACCACACACTCGTGTAGAAGCCAGCTCAGGTCTCCACAGCAAATACTACAGATGGGGCAGCTTAAACTGTGTAAGCGTAAGGTCTCCGGGTCCCAGAGGCTGGAAGTCAGCAGGGCAGGGTCCTCTCAAGGCCTCTCTCCTTGTGAGTGGACGGCCGTGCTCTACCTGGGTCCTCACGGGGCTGTCCCTCCGTGCATGTCTGTGTCCTCCTCCCCTCTTCTTACAAGGACCCCAGTCACATGGGATCAGGGCCACCCCAGTGACCCCATTTTTCCTTAATCACCTCTTTGAAGACCCCAGCTCCAGATACAGCCACATCCTGAGGTGCTAGGGGTCAGAGCTTCAACACAGGGATTTTGGGGACACAGTTCAACCCAGGAGACCTTGAGCAGAGAGAATGTCGTCACCTTCCTCACGGATGCGTGCTTCTTCCAGCAAACACCCAGACATTCCCGACGGCCTGCGAACCTCTCCCGCCAACATGGTCTGTCTACCGAGCTCATGAGGTGGGGGCCGGGGAGCCACGTAGACATAATTGTCAGCGATGGAAACGCAGGAGCAGAAATTGCTTTCTGAGGCTTATCTTTACACAAAGCCTTTATTTCCCCCACCCCCAAGATTTTGTTATGAACATTTTCAAGCATACCCCCAAAACTGAAAGAACAGAGCAACGAAAAGCAACAGGATGCCCACCTTGATCGCACGGTTGTTTTCGTGCTCCCTGGGGTGGTATGCGGGCATGCACCTGCTTTCCTGTCTGAGTATCACAGCATCCAGAGAAAAGAAGGACTTTCTCCCACACGTCCTGGCACGACCAGACCAGCACTCATCCCCAAACAGCCTCTCATCCCCTGTCCAAGGCCTCTCCTGCCCTCCCAGTTGTTAGACCGTTTTTGCCTAGGTGACAGTATGTACGGTGACATGCATAGACTAGAAGTTCACTGGCTAATGAGTGTGCAGTCTACACCCATCTTCTTAATTCAGGGGTGTGTGTGAAATGGGCAGGTTTTTAAAAATTTTTATTTATTTATTTTATTTTAGAGAGAAAGAGAGAAGCAGGGGGAGGGGTAGAGGGAGAGAGAATCTCAAGCAGACTCTCCACTGAGCAGAGCCCGACGTGGGGCTCAATCTCATGACCCTGAGATCATGACCTGAGCCAAAATCAAGAGGTGGACACTTAACCAACTGAGCCACCCAGGTACCCCAAAATGGGCATTTTTTTAAAAAGATTCTATTTATTTATTTGAGAGAGAAAGAGAGCACGAGTGGGGAGGAGAGGGAGAAGCAAGGTCCCCACTGAGCCGGGAGCCCGATGCGGGGCTTGATCCCAGGACTCTGGGATCATGACCTGAGCCGAAGGCACATGCCTGACTGACTGAGCCACCTGGGCACACCAAAATGGGCAGTTTTAAGTTACATTTGCCCCTAAACACACTCACTTTTCTTCACCTTACATTACTCTCTGTAAAATATCATCAACTCTCCATTTTCCCAGGAGTCTGAAAGAACAAAGATTGCAAGCCATGGACCAAGAACCGAAAACACCGTGTTGCTGGAGTCGCCGCTGATGGACTACCAGCGGCCACTTCCGCAGGGCCACGAGGAAACAGCATTTACCCGGAAGCGCCACGTCTTACCCCAAAAGAAGCAGAGCGAGAATGGCGGTGGTGGGCTAGGAAGGCACTCCAGCAGCTCCTGGCTTACCTTTCCACACCCACGACACCTCGCTGTGAGTGAAGACAACTTAGTAAACTGGATGATGTACATGAAAAGGATGCTCATGAGGGGCCATAAAACCGGGAGCCAGTTTGGTGTTTCTACAGAATTTTTTTTGATGAGCTTCCGTGAGAAACCAAATACACAATGTCGTTAAAATTGCTGCCAAGTGTCACACTGGGGAACGATTTCTGAGCGACAGACCGGAGCTGTCTTGTCAAAAAGCAAAGCTCCCCTGCAGACCCGGTCCCACGGGGCTCCCTGCTGCCCAGTGTCACCTCCCAGTGTCGGGGACGAGCCACAGACCCACAGACACCTGAGCCCCAGTTCTGACGCCGCTCACTGTCCCTGCTTCTCTCTGGGAGGAAAAGGAAAAAAGAAAACGCAGAACCCTCTCTCCCCCTCCACCCCTCCTGTCCTGGAACCAAACTCCTAGTATGCTTATAAATAAATTCAGGCTAGGTCGTGTCCTTTAGAAGAAAAAAGACATCCAGCTTGTAATTAATCCCAGTGCCGTGGAAGAAACTTATTATATAACGAGATTGTTCTTCCTTCTTTTTCCTTCATACACATTAAATCACAGATCCTATTGTGGGAACACTGACCACTCGGGGAACACACTGAATACCCATCGGGTTCTAGCTGCAAAAATGTAGGGGAGGTACGTGAATTAAATTCAACATGGTGAAATAACATAAAATTGCATTTTAATACCTTGAGGAATAAAAAGAAAAAAATCCCGAAGACATTTCCTTTCTTAGGAAAAACCCAGGGAGAGTGACTTCAGCTCTCTGGAACGAGCTAGTAAACCTTGGCACCAAGAGGGGCCCGTTTTCCTAAACGAGTTTTTAAGATCCTGGTAAATAATTCGAAACCACTAAAACTCTAAGTCAAGGGCTCAGAGTTCCCCCTTCGGGGCCTGGGGGCCGAAAGAGAGGATTCTGTCCTTAGATGCCAGCTCTAAAACCTGCCCCAGATGTCATGCCAAATAGAACAGGCTGCAGAACGCTCTGGTCCCAGGAAAGGGGAATTTGACGCACGTGGGACCCTGGCCCATCAGCAGCATCTATGTTCCAACAGAGCGGTTCCTTTCACTTCCCTTCTGCAAATACGGCTCCGTGTAACTGCGGTCCCCTAATTGCTCAGGGAAGGCTTACCACGCTTCATCAGGGAGAACAGCTATCGTCAGGATCCGTTCATTAGAGCAGATACGTGGATGTTTATCGCTCTTAAATTAATCCACTCTTTGATTCCGCGTATTTACCCTGGCGCAGCTGGCGGGGGAAACCCTGGCCGTGGAGGATTTATGCTGGGGGCCATCAGGCCTCCGAGGGAGTGACCACACATGCTCTGCAGCCCCCTTTTCTAGGACCCTGAGAAGGCACAGGTGCCCGGTTCCGACAGCAGCCCCGGGGGGCTCGCTGGGAGCCACAGGAACTAGACTCCCTGCCTTCGGCTCAGACGCTGTTCCCCCTGACTCTCTCCCTGCTCACCTGGAGGATGAGCACCTCTCGGGCTCTGAGGGCAGGGCACTCCCCAAGCCCGGGGACCAGGGGAACACCAGCCCCCACGCACCTGCTGGTCTGGGAGCCCTCAAGAGAAGGGCTCAGAGGAAGCCCTCAGAGGAAGACTGAGAACTCCAAGCTGGCACAGAGAGGCCCTTCAAAGAAACCGATGTATCTTGTAGGCATGTATGAGATGCCGAGCATACAAAGAGCAAGACGATTACATCATTCAAAGCCTCTGACTGTGACCCCGAAGAACCTTCTAGGTAACAGCCAGGTTCACTCTAGAAATGCCCTCTCTTCACTGCAAGGCTGCATTTCAGCTTCTGTGTCCCCCCCTCCCCCGATCTCAGCAATGCCCCTTGAGGGTTAAGCTGACCACACTCGGCTACAGGCTTGTGATCAGCCTTCGGATGATTTCTGGGTATCGCCTGCCTGCATGACAAGTTTGTCCTTGGTCTTGATATTACAGATCAAAATACTGATGTCTTCTTTTAAGCACAGAACGTGGTCCCTTGGAGACACCCACGGCCGCTGGGCCTCTAGTCTCAGCTGTGAGTGGCAGCCGTTCCGAGACCTGCCAGCACATTAGGGTGCTGAACACGCTCCCCAAAATCCCTTAGCAACTGCGTCCTGGTGCCGAACGTTTTAATTCTTCCAGTCATGATTCATGGTGCCGTCTGTGGACAATAATGAGAGACAATGATCCCCAAAATAGCTGCTGCTCAGCAGAGCCCTGCTGCGTCCCACTTACGGGACAGCCCGGGGCAACACCAGGGGCGCCTCACCCCTCCTGGGGTGCCCCCGGAACCCCGCTGAGCCCACCCGGAACGGATCCCCAAGCACACCAAGCGCATCAGGGATGAAGAGGGAACACACAGGGGAGACGCTCCCCGCTCCCCACAGCAGGCTGCCACCCCTGCCCACCCACAGGGGTGTGGCCAAAAGGAAGACGCCTCTTCCAGTTGTAAAATCAAGGTCAGGCTTTACAGCCTTCTGGGCTCTTTGACTAAAATACAATCAAGTAAAACATTCATTTCTACAAATCAACTCCATTTTCATACCTGGACTGGCAGACACCTGAGTGTGTGTCTGTGTGTTTTGTGGGCCTCACCACCACCCTCTCCCCCAGGCAGTGCCCCCCTCCCTCCTTGCTCTCCCCCCTCAAGTTTTCTGCAGCAGAGGGTCAAAGAAGAAGCAACGCTGCCCGCATCCTCCGTCCGTGTGGCCTAAAGCCACAGTGAGCAGGGTCGGGGACGTCCCGTGAGTCCTGCAGGGCAGGTGAGCCCCTTGGCCGCCTGCCGGCCTCGGGCAGGGGGCAGACCAGACCTAGACAAGCCTGGGGGTAGTACTCAGGGGTGCGGCTCCGGGTCAGGTCAAAGGATGGTGGGAGCTGGAACACACGAGCCCTGCTGACCCATCACGTGGTCAGAGTGGATGGAGGAAGAAAATCCCCTGGTGCTTCCAGAACACAAAGCTGGTGGAGAGCAGAACCGCTAAATCCTGCCTCGGCTACACACACCACACGCACACACACACACCACACACGCACACACACACCACACACACACACCACATGCACAAACATGCACACACACACACCACACGCACACACACACCACACACACACACACGCACATGCACCACACACACGCGCACACACCACACGCACTCACGCACACACACACACACGCACACGCCACACGCACTCACGCACACACACACCACACGCGCACACACCACACACACACATACACACACATCACACGCACACACCACAGCACACACTCACACATGCACACACACACCACACATGCACACACACCACACACGCACGCACACCACACATGCACACACAGCACACGCACACACCACACACACGCACACACACATGCACACACGCACACACGTGCACACACAGCACACGCACACACCACACACACGCACACACACATGCACACACGCACACACGTGCGCACACACCACACACACAACCACA